>NC_058409.1:51750947-51968350 GCF_002201575.2 Neomonachus schauinslandi | reverse complement strand
GCAAGGGGAAGAGGGGAAGGGGAGGGGAAGGCAAGGGGAAGAGGGGATGGAGAGCGGAGGGAAAAACTTGTAATGATGATGAGAGCAAACTGTGTCTCCAGGAGTATGAGTCACTCTACCCTCTAGAATGAAGTTCCAAAACAAAAGGTAAAAGAGGAAGCAAGCCCTGGCCTAGTCCGTTCCCTTGGCCGATGGAGAAACCAAGGCTCAGAAAGATGAATTCCGTGGGTCTGAGGTTCCATTGTCATCCGTGGCACGAACTCCCACTCCACTGCTCTTTATCCTACGTCAAACTGCTGCCCATGTATTTATAATACATTGATCCCTACCCTTCTAATGAGTAATTCATCGAGTTCTAGTTCTAACTAGAGAGGTTGATCTTGCTGGTCTAACTCCTACCTCGTCCCCAGAGAAGCTGCCCCACGCTCCTGAAAGACAGTAGCCCTGCTGGACGCCAGCTGACCCAGCCCTCCTCCTCTTGAGGTGGGCATCCGACCCAAGGGCCGCCTCTCCACAGGTAGGGGGAAGGGTGGCCAACCATCCTGGTTTGCCCTGGACTGAGGGGATTCCAGGATGCAAGACTCCCAGTGTGCAAACACCAGACAAGTCCTGAGCCAACTGGGATAAGTTGTTCATTCCATCAGGAAGGGACTTATGACCTGTGTGCTCAGGTTCAAAACCGCAGAAGAGGCAATCAGGTTCTCCGAGACTGGGAAACTAGAAGATTGAGGCCATTGCCAGAAAGAGAAGTGCCATGGTATACAAAGAGGGCAAGGAGAGTTGAAGAGCTGCTGTGTTGATCACATGTAAACAAAATTTACAAGTAGAAACTACGAGCAAGTAGAGGATACTGATTATATTTTAGGAAAGCTGACTTGCAGTAGCTTCTTCCTTAAAAACCACCGTGGCCAATTGCAGATCCTTGTGGAGACTCTTTCCAGATGCTTCTGTTTGCTCTTGCTGCTACTTACGCTTTCGTTTCCAAGGAAAGGGCTACAGCAGGCTCTTCTCTTCTGTATTAAAGCTAGTTCTCTCCAAATCATGCTGCTTATCTTCCAAATTAAAAAGAAATGAGCAAAATCCAGCACACTTAGAGATTTCCAAGTTGGGAAACCCCAGAGCGACTCTTAAATGACCCCCACCTCCCATCTTTTGGAGCTCATGAAGCTCTTAATCAGCCAAAGCTGAGGTGGCAGATTGTCTTTCCCAAAGGGAGCTGTGACAACATGTCCCATTTCTCATCCTCTTCTGACATTTTACTTTGACACCCCGGAGCTACTGTGAATGTCGCTGCTAATGGCTCACAGCCAATCCCAGTCCAGAGACTTGCCCTTAGCCACGGGGAGGCTTCTCTCCCAGAGGATTGCACCCAACACCAAGAGAACCCTCAGCCACAGCCAAGCTGACACAGGGGGACATAAGGCCAGCCGCTCCCCCCGAGAGCTGGCTCACTGCAGCCCATCACAGCCTGTGTCCAGAACCATTTTGCCTCAGGGATAGAACCTCTTTTATTCATATTTACGTAAGTACGGGCACTGTGATGGCGCTCTGCACAGAGGAGGTCAATTAATGTTTATAAAGTAGAATTTGATCTACCTGCTCGGCCAGTCTCTTCCCAACGAGAAGGGATCCCAGTCAAGTTAGAAACATTTTTAAAGCAGGTGTACGGGACCAAAGTACATGAGTCGGCTATAACAGATACAAGCCATGTGACTTTTCCCTAGCCATGCAAGGAGGCAACAGCAAGAAACTGAAAGACCCTAAAGGGGACTATGATCCTATGAAAGTCAGCGATTCACCCAGAGGGACACTCCCAGCCTGCTTTGCCACAGAGGGGTCTCTGTGCGTGGGTGACCTAACTGTCCATCTTTCTGTGAGTTTTCACGTGATCTTCCTTTGTATCTTTCTCTACTTTGCTACTTTTCCTATGCCTTTCGATCACTTCAAGGCTTGACTTTATTCTTCATCTTAGACTCCCCATGTCTTACTTTATTCTCCCCTCTTCCTTCTGACTTTCTTCCTGAATTAACTGGGATTAGAAGTACGCCAAGATCTACATCTAAACATAAAATGAGGTTTAGGTTTTCTGGGTTTTTTTTTGAGGTTTTGTGTTTCAGGTATACAATATAATGATTCAACATTTGTGTGTATATATATAATATATATATAATATATATATATCGCAAAATGATCACCACAATAAATGTACTTAGTATCCATCGCCATACATAGTTACACATTTTTTTTCCTGATGGGAACCTTTAAGATTTACTCTTAGCAACTTTCAAATAAGCACTACAGTGTTATTAACTGTAGTCGCTCAGTTCTGAAGCTGTACAAGGACCATGCGGCAGTGGATAAACTAGCTGGGTGGTGCTGGTATCTCACCCCCACCCCCTTGCCTCCCCTCCATCTCAGGGAAGTCTCTTCTTGCTAAGCCCCTTCCCACGTGGGTTATGATCTTATCCCCTCCCTTAACTATCCTGTCTCCCCGTCCTAGCCTCTCCCCTCTGGTCTCCAGACACTAAAACCCTCTCCTTTCTTCCTTCCTTCCCAGCCATCACACTACTGCACAAAACTTCCTGAAAAATCGCCGGCACACGGTGCCTCCATATCCTCCCTCTTGTGCAATCCCTAAGCTCTCCCCGCAGTCTCCACCCCCCCCGCTCCCCAGCCCGGGAAATTACTCTGGCCCTGACCCCCAAGAGCGGAGCAGCCTGATCCAGTGAACTTTCTACAGCCCTTAACTCCGGGTGGGGGGGCTCTGTAATATTTCATACCAACTATGCACCTGCGTCCTTCATTCATTTCCCTCCCCTGTGAAGGCACAGACTGCCTCTTTCTCCTCCCGAGACTCTGCTCTCCTCCCTTCACTGGCTCCTCCCCCTACTTGTGAAAGGCCTGCTTTCCTGAGGAAGCGCTTCCCGATTTCTTATCTTCCCTCATCATCTCCAGGACCTCACATGCCAAAGCCCTGGGCGGTGTCTCAGGGTTATCAGTGAGCCTGGGGTCTGAAGGGAGGCATTTTTATGCACAAATGTCGTCTTTTGTAAGATGTGTGTAGCCTTCTATAAGGTGTTCCTGTCAACCCGGTTTTCACTGTTTAGCCAACAGGGCCACCTGGGCCTTGTTTCTTCCTGGGCTTTGGCCCTGAGGCTTTGGGCTTGGCAGGCAGAATTTAGCTAGGGAGCGCCCTGTGCAGGCTCAGAGAAGGTTCAACAGTGGGGGGTGGGGGTGGGGGGGGAGGGGTAGCTAGTTAACCACCTCCCTTCTACCGGTGAGGGGGAGCGCAGCAGAGGCGCCCCCAGTGGTGCTCCCGACCCATGCTGCACCCGCGAGGCCACGGAAGCCAGAAGCCCGGAGCTGCAACCAGGTCTTCCTAATGCGTTTTGGACTGGGATTCTGTTCACAAACAAGCACTTAGAAGAAGAACTCAGAGAAAATCGTGGCTTGGTAAGTGTCTTGGTCTAAGAAAAATGTGCAGATTTAAGAGTAAGCCATAACACCTCAACCTGAGCTTTTCTTCCCCCAATTATTGTCATTATTATTATTATTATTATTATTATTATTATTATTATGGAATGTTGGTGGGAAATGTTGAAAAGTCAGAAAAGTTGAAAGTACAGTGAAAATCTATATACCCTCCATCTTCTTCAACAATTATTAATATCTGCCAGCTTTGTTTCATCTCTGTATCTGTTTTTAAACAATTCTGTATATTACTTCATGATCACCATGATAAGTGTAGTCACCATCTGTCACCATACAACCTTATTACAATATTATTGACTCTGTTCCCTATGCTGTACTTTTCATCTCTGTGACTTATTTATTTTATAACTAGACGTTTGTACCTCTTAATCCCCTTTACCTGTTTCACCCATCACCCATCCCCCCGACCCCCTCCCTTCTGGCAATCACCATTTTGTTCTCTGTATTTATTAGTCTGTTCCTGTTTTTTTTGGTTTTGTTCTGTTTTGTTTTGGGTCCATGTTATAAGTGAAATCATATGGTATTTGTCTTTTTCTGTCTGACTGATTTCACTTAGCGTGATACTCTCTAGGTCCATTCATGTTGCAAATGGCAAGATTTCATTCTTTTTTATAACTGAGTAATAGTCCCGTGTATATTTACTACATCTTCTTTATCCATTCCTCCATTGATGGACACTTGGGTTACTTCCACATCTTGGCTATTGTAAATAATGCTGCAATAAACATTGGGGGGTATATATATCTTTTCAAATCAGTGTTTTCGTTTTCTTTGGGCAAATATCCAGTAGGAGAATGACTGAATCATACAGTATTTCTATTTTTAATTTTTTGCAGAATCTCCATACAGTTTTCCAGAGTGGCTGCCTCAATTTATATTCTCACCATCAGTGCATGAGGGTTCCTTTTCCTTCACATCCTCACCAATGCCTGTTATTTCTTGTCTTTTTGATACTAGCTATTCCACCCGGTGTGAGGTGATATCTCATGTGGCTTTGATTTGCATTTCCCTCATAATGAGTGATGTTGAGCATCTTTTCATGTGTCTGTTGGCCATCTGCATGCCTTCTTTGGAAAGATGTCTATTTGGGTCCTCTGCCCATTTTTAAATTGGATTATTTGGGTTTTTTGGTATGAGTTGCGTAAGTTCTTTATATATTTTGGATGTTAATGCCTTATCAGATACACCATTTGCAAGTATCTTCGCCCATTCAGTAGAGTGCCTTTTCGTTTTGTTGATGGCTTCCTTCGCTGTGCAGAAGTTTTTATTTTGGTGTAATCCTAATAGCTCACTTTTGTTTCCCTTGCCTGAGGAGACGTGTCCATAAATACGCTGCTCAGGGGGATAGCCAAGGGATTATTGCCTGTTTCCTTTTAGAGGTTTTATGGTTTCAGGTCTTACATTTGGGTCTTTAATGCATTTAGAATTTATTTTTGTGTATGGTGTGAGAAAGTGGTACATATTTTTTTTGAATCATTGGAAAGTAAGTTGTAGACATCATGATATTTGAATCCTAAATACTTAAGCACATGTCTAAGAATAAAGACATGCTTCTCTCCAACCACAAAAGCATTATTACACCTAAGGAGATTAACAATCATTCTATAATATTATCTAAGAGCCATGCCCTACTTAAAGTTTCCCAATCATCCTAAGAATCTTTTATCGCTTTGTTTTCACCAAATCGGGATTCAGCTGAGATTCACACATTACATTTTGTTATTATTTCCTTTGGGTCTATTTATTTTGTTTTATTTTTTTACAGATTTAATTTATTTATTTGAGAGAGAGAGCAAGAGATCAAGCAAAAGAGCACAAGCAGGGGGAGGGGCAGAGGGAGAAGCAGGCTTCCCGCGAGTAGGGAGCCCGATGCAGGGCTCAATTCCAAGACCCTGGGATCATGACCTGAGCCGAAGGCAGTCGCTTAACTGACTGACCCACCCAGGTGCTCCTCTTTTGGGTCTATTTAAAAAATCTTGTTTACTGATATAAAATCAACATAATTTTAATGCATCCGTGTTAAGTGTACAGTTTGGTGAGTTTTGAAATAAATAAATATATATACATATATATATATATATATATATGCACCTTTCAATCAAAATATAGAAAATGTTCTCTCATGCTACCTTTGCAACCAATCACCCATTCATCCCCTGTCCCAGGCAAACACTGATCTGATTGTTACCACCGTAAATAGCTTTGGCTGGTCAAGAACTTCAGAAATCCAGCAATATAGCTTATATTCTTTTTTGTCTGGTTTCTTTTGATCAGGCATAATATTTTTGAGACTCATCCATGTTGTTGTATATATGAGTAGCTTGTTCCTTTTTGTTGCGGAGTAATATTCCATTGTATGAATATACTAGTTTGTTTATCCATTCACCCATTGATGAACATCTGGATTATTTTTAGTTGGAAGCTATTATGATTAAAGCTACTATGGGGGCGCCTGGGTGGCTCAGTCGTTAAGCGTCTGCCTTCGGCTCAGGTCGTGATCTCAGGGTCCTGGGATCGAGCCCCGCATCGGGCTCCCTGCTCTGCGGGAGGCCTGCTTCTCCCCCTCCCCCTCCCCCTACTTGTGTTCCCTCTCTTGCTGTGTCTCTCTCTGTCAAATAAATAAATAAAATCTTTAAAAAAAAAAAAAGCTACTATGAACATTCGTGTACAAGTCATTTTGTGGACATATGTTTTCATTCCTCTGGGGTAAAAATCTAGAAGTAGAGTTGCTGGATCATATAGTTAATGTATGTTTAACTTTATAAAAAGCTGCCAAACTGTTTCCCAAAGTGTTCATAACATTTCACACTATTACCAGGAATATACGAGAGCTCTAGTTTCTCCACATCCTCACCACTGCTTAATATTAAAAATCTTTTTGCTTTTTGCCATTTTACTGGGGGTCTACGTAGTGGTATCTCCACATTGTATGTCCCAGATAACTAGAGAAGTTATATGTCTTTTCATGGGTTTATTGCTCACTTATATAGTATACAGGTGACCCTTGACAACTTGGGTTTGAACCATGCAGGTCCACTTAATATGTGGATTTTCTACAGTACTGTAAATGCATTTTCTCTTCCTTATGATTTTCCTAACATTTTCTTTTCTCTAGCTTACTGTATTATAAGAATACAGTACATAATACATACAACATACAAAATATGTGTGAATTGACTGTTTATGTTATTGGTTAAGGCTTCTAGTCAACAATAAACTATTAGTAGTTTTGGGGGAGTCAAAAATTATACGCTGATTTTTGACTGCACAGGGGATTGGCAGCCCAGCCCCCGTGTTGTTTAAAGGTCCACTGTATATTCTTTTTGGGATCTGTCTCTTCACATCTTTGCCCTTTTAAAAATTGGGTTGTTATTTGTTGTTGAAGTGCACCTGTGTATCTTTTGCCAAGTTTATGCATTATAAATAATTTCTTCCAATGACTTGACTTTTCATTTTCTTAATGGTGTCTTTCGAGAAGTTTTTAATTTTGATAAAATCCAATTTATCAATATTTTCTTTTAAGATTGGTGCTTTTTGTATCCTGTCTAAGAAATCTTTGCCTACCCCAAGGTTAGAAAGGTTTTCTTCTGTGTTTTTTTCTAGAAGTGTTGTAGTTTTAGTTTTAACATGTAGACCTATAATCCCTTTAGAGCTCATTTTTATATATAGTGTGAAACTGGAGTTAAGATTTTTTTCATATATAGGGTCAATTGTTCTAGCACCATTTGTAGAAAAGACTGTTTTTTCCCCATTGGATCACCTTAAAAAATAAGTTGACCAGGGATCCGTGGGTCCACATTGGACTCTCTTTTTTTTTTTTTTTTTTTTTTAAAGATTTACTTATTCGTTTGAGCGAGAATGAGAGCGAGTACATGAGAGGGGGCAGGGTCAGAGGGAGAAGCAGGCTCCTCGCCGAGCAGGGAGCCCGATGCGGGACTCGATCCCGGGACTCCAGGATCATGACCTGAGCCGAAGGCAGTCGCCCAACCAACTGAGCCACCCAGGCGCCCCTGGACTCTCTTCTGTTCCATTGTGTATCCTCTGCTGATACCACAACGATTACCAAGGTGTTATAGTCACTCTTGAAATCCTCCAAATTTATTCTTCTTTTCCAAAATTACTTTGAGTCTTCTGGTCCTTTACATTTTCATATACATTTTGTAATAATCTTCCCAATTTTTATTTTTTTAAATGCCTGTTGAGTTGGTGATTGGGATGGTTTGAATCTATAAATCTGTGGGGAAAACTGACATTTTAACAATATTGATTCTTTCAATCCATGAACATGGAAAATCTGTCCATTCACTTGGAGCTTGTTTAATTTCAACAGTGGTCATTTTCAGTACACAGAGTGTGTGTGAGTGTGTGTGTGTGTACACACATATACACATACACATATATATTTATATATACATTTATCTGAAACATTAATTTTTTGACCTTGTAAATAGTATTTCCTTTCCCAACTGTTTGTGCTGAAATACAGACATACAATTGATTACTATATATTGACCTTGTGTTTTCCATCCTTACTGGGTGTCCCTTTTTGGTTTTAGTAGCTTTTCTGTGGAATCCTGAGGATTTTCTATGTTCACAACCACGTTTTAGTTCTTCCTTTCCAATGTGTGTGCTCTTTTTCCCCTTGCCTTTTGGCACTGGCTAGGACCCACCGCAGAATGTTGACTAGAAATGGTGAGAGAAAACTTCCTTCCTTGTCTCTGATCTTAGGAGGGAAATATTCTGTCATTTACCAAAAAGTATGATGTAGAAAAAGAAAAAGATTCAGAAAAAAAAAACATTTTACAAAACTCAAAATCCATTCATGATTAAAGTTCTTGGTAAATGTGGACTAAAAAGTCAAAGGCATCTATCCTTGTTGTCTTCTCTGAAGACTGTTGAGTTTTGATTTCATGGATAGTTAATTTGTATGTGGATTAACTTGATTCTTTGAAGACTTACTTTTAAGCTTTATTGAGGTAGATCTAAAGTAGCTAGTTAGCCCTAATCCTGAGGTGGCACCTTTCTGGTAGTCAACTCAGAGCCCTTGGGATTCAATGAGGCCTTTCCACGCTGGTTGATCAAAACTGAAGCATCTCTCAACTCTGTGTGAGCTCCAACAGCTGTTATGTTTACAGCTCCATGATAGCCTTTCTTCCAAGCTTGTGGCATGTCCCTCTATACATGTAGAACCTAGTATTTAGCCAAAGACTCAGAGGGAATCCCATGGCCTGGAACTCTTTCTCTGGTTAGTTTCTTCCTCAAAAATACTCTGCTGTGGAAATCCAGCGGCCTCAGCCTCCCTCCCCAACCCTGCCCCCCCGCCAACTCCCATCACCTGTCTTGTCAGTTCTGTGAGACCTCTGTATTCTGTTTGTGTCCCCCTGCCTGGGTTGGGAAATGCAGATGCCTCTGGGAGAAAGCCTGGGTGATTATAGCCTCACCTTGTTTGTTTCCTTTCCCTCAGAAAGTCCACCCCTGTGCCGCCAATTTTTTCATGTGTGAAAACAATTATTTAATGTTTTATCCAGGGTTCCAATTGTGTATGGCAGAATGGCTAGTCAGTACTACTTACTCTGTCATTGATGGAGAAGAGTCACTGGTCTCTTAATTTCGAACAGGGTTCAGCCAACTTTTTCTGAAAGGGCAGGATAGTAAATAGTTTAGTTTGCAGGCGACACTGTTTCTGTCGCAGTCACTCAGCTAGGTCCTTGTGGCACAAAAGCAGCCTCCCACAATACGTAACCTCATAAGCATGACAGCGTTCTAGTAAAATTTTATTTCCAAAAATAGACAACTGACCTGCAGGTCATGGTTTGGCAACCTTTGATCTAGAACAGTGCCTCTGCCTGTTTCCCCCATGTCGTAGACTCTTTCAAGGGCCACCCCAGTCATCTTCTGAATCCCCCAAATTCTGGGTTCAAGTAGTTATTTTCTGAAGGTATTGTATGAGTAATACATTCCTTCATCCTCTGTGTTTTCTGTAAGCTGCTAGGTAGGCCAAGAAGCTTTACGAGAGTGAGGTTAAATATTAGGGGGCAAGAATTTTGTCTTAGGGAATGCTGGGAATGTTAGCTTTTGACAAAGCAGCATCAAAGTCAGTGCGACTGTGTTTCATTCCTTGATGAATTCACTCACTCAGCCATGCACCATCCAGCCATTGATGACCCGTGGTGCGCCCTCTCTTCGCTGTGCAGTGCTCGGTGCCCTGAGGAGCCCAGCGATGTGGCCCAACCTGCCCTCGCTGGGGTGGGGCAGGACTGTTGGGGGACAGAAAAGCACAGTGCTAAAAAGCCAGCCCCTCGCTCTGTCTTCCAGGGCCATTGTCAGGGGGCGCTTGATCTGAGGTAGTTGTAAAAATCCAGATTCACCAGCCCCTCAGACCCAATGAGATAGAAAGAATCTCTTGGTGAGATCCAGAAATCTGCATTTGTAACCAGTTCCATTGTTAAAAGAGGTCAAAGGAAAGCAGAGGTGATGAAAGTCACCTCGTCAGGGGGGATCCCCTCCACCTGGGAGGAGGTTGCAGTTCCTCTGATTTGCCACTGGGTCTACCAGAAAGACAGACATGCCTTGCAGCCCAGGGGTCAGGTAGCCCTCCCGTTAGAGGAGAAAAAGCCTCTTGGTCTCAGGGACTGTGATGATTTAAAAATATGTCCGCAATTCTTTGAGACTCATTTGTTGAAAAGGTAGAAGTTAATGCCTCTCTCCTTGAGTGTGGGCCTGCCCTCGCGGCTTGCTTCTGGCAGATAGAATGGGGCCGAAAGGATGATGTTGGCCATCAAGACGAGATCCTGAAAAGCATCGCAGCTTCCTCCTGCCTTTCTCTGAGAGCCTTGCTCTGCGGGAAGCCAGGCATCGTGTCCTTCAGACACTCCGGCCGCCCTGTGGCTGTCCCCATGGAGAGGGGCTGAGGTCTCCCGCTAGCGGCCAGCATCACTTGCCAGCCCCGTGTGTGACCGTGTCCGAAGTGGGCTGGAGAGAACTGTAGTCCTGGCTGACATCTTGACCACAACCTCCTGAGAGACCATAGGCCCGAACACCTCCACTGAACTGCTCCGGAATTTCTGACCCACAGAAACATGCTAGACAACAGATTTTTATTGCTGTTGTAAGCCTTTTGTTTTGGGATAGTTTATTATGCCGCAACAGGTAACTCTCACAGGGCCTTTGCACAGAGTTGAAGGCCGCTACTGAAAGGGCACCAGGGATCCCCTCCCTGCCTCCCCAGTTGAGGCGGCCAGCTTGAAAAACGAGAGCGTGCAGGGCTCTGCATGCTTTCCTGTTGGACACACGTGTCTTCTCAACGGGCTGCTGACCTCACAGTGCAATCCCTAGGCAGAGACCCACACAGGCCTCCAAAGAATCGGGCCCTGGGACCTCCACCCCCCGGGTGAACTATGTGTGAAGATGACGCCATTGCCCCTTCCTTCCCCACAGAGTGTTCTTTGGAGACTTCTGTCTGAATGTAAGGCTGCTGGGCAGCCCCCCTTCTGGCAGGGGAACAGCTTTCCTCAAGGCAGAGCCAGCAGCGCATATGGGTATCAAAACTGGCACCTTTATTTCATTAACACCCTGTTCTAACAAAGCCGGCTGACTGGCCATGATTTTGAAAAATAATAAGACAGTGAGCTGCTGCCAGAATACTCCAGTCAACTCCGTAGGGCCTGTGGAAGAAAAAAAAGTTAAAATGTAAGGAGTCACCAATACTTCTTGGTTTAGAGTGAGTTTAGGAAGGAGGGAGCAAAGTACAGTATTCTGGTAACTCCTCGTTGGTCTGAGTTTGTATTTGACATCTCTCCAGAAGGTAGGAGTGAAAAGGGACTTCGCTGGCCTCCACAAAGATTTGAGTTAATTTCTTCTTTTTTAATTAGACGACAACCAAGGAAATAATGAGCAAAGTATATGAACAGTTCACAGAAAAGAAGATTCAAAAGGCTCCTAATATTTGAAGATTCCCAATTTCACTCATAAAAAAATGTAAATTAAAACTGCCCTGGACTAGGATCTCTCACTTATCAGACGGGCAAAAATCCAGAAGTTGGATTTGGACAACACACTCTGTTGTGGAAGTGGTAAGGAAATAGGCACTTGTATATGTTGCCAGTTAGAGCATAAGAGGCCTACATCCACATTTCCCTTTTATTTATTTATTTTAAAGATTTTATTTATTTGACACAGAGAGAGAGAGAGAGCACAAGCAAGGGGAGTGGCAGAGGGAGAGGGAGAAGCAGGCTCTGCTAAGCAGCCCGATGCGGGGCTCTATCCCAGGACCCTGGGATCATGACCTGAGCCGAAGGCAGAGGCTCAACCAGCTGAGCCGCCCAGGCGCCCCCACATTTCCCTTTTAAAGTGGCAGCATCACTCTGAGTTTGCACTGAACATAGACCTTGTCCAATCAAAAACAACATAAGCACAAGGTTATTCACTGTGATATTATTTATAATAGTAAAAGATTAGAAACAAACCTAAATGTCCATACTTAGAGGAATGGCTGAGCAAACGGTATATTCACACAATGGGGTGCTATGTAGCTATACCCAAAAATGAGAACGATCTCTACCTCTGGAGTCATTATCAAGAGATAGTATTAGATGAAAAAAGCAAGCTGCTGAGCAGCATATATTTGTGTGTGTGTGTGTACATATGTATATACACATGCCTATAAAATTAGTATATACTGTATCCTATATATCAGTACATATGTTGCAATGTATATTAGTATTCATATATAAAATAATATATATTATATGTAAATATATATTGCAAAATGTATGTATCAAAAAGGAAACACTGGGAGGATACAACTGAAACTAATAAAAGGAATGATAAAAAGAAAGATGACTTGGTAGGTGGGACAGGGTAGATGACTAAAGGATGGAACCATCCTTTATGTACACCTTTTAATATAGTATATGTTTTATGTGTTCAAAAATAAAATTAAATTGGGGCACCTGGGTGGCTCAATCGGTTGGGATCTGACTCTTGATTTCGGCTCAGGTTGTGATCTCAGGGTTGTGGGATCGAGCCCCATGTCGGGCTCCACGCTCAGTGGGGAGTCTGCTTGAGATTCTCTCTCTGCCTCTCCCTCTGCCCTTCCCCCACTCATGCTCGCTCTCTCGCTCTCCTGCTCTCTCTCAAATAGTAAATCTTTAAAAAAATTTAATTTAATTTAAAAGCAAAATTAACCTTAATATTAAATATAAATGGGGATAAATGACCCTAATTGTATATCAGATTAGTAATACAGAGAAAAATAATTATTTAAGTGATTTCCAATGTAATACTCTTAAGTTTACATTTGGGCTTAATGAAATATATTTTAAGGACTTAAAAAACTTAAAAACTCTTTTACTTTACTCAATAATTTTATTAGTAGTAATATTGAATTACAATTCAAAGGGAGAAAGAATCCCAAAGCCAGCAGCCTACTATGAAGAGAGGAGGCCCTTATAGGAGCTGGACTGCAGTCTGGTTCCTTTCCAGGGCTGAAGGGCACCCCAGAAACAGGCCAGCATGGGAGCAGAGCAGTAACCTGCCCATGGCCACGTCTAACTGGGCATTAAGTTCCCTTTGCAGTGCACAGCCGTGAAGGACACAGTGAAGGACGTCAGGCTCTGCCAGACTGCACCTCTGGGACCTGTAATAACTTGTCACTTCTCATGGAGCAGCAGGGAGGAGACACAGCAGGGAAACCGCTTGGCCTGGCCTTGCACCTGTCAGAGCCGGGCTTCAGCCCCCCAACCCAGCAGGTTCCCCAGAGAGAGCAGCAGGGGGGGCTCCGCTCCTAGCAACTTTACTACCTGAGCCGCATGAAGGGGGAAGAAAGTTTCAGAGCCTGAGGATGAGAATCTTGGAGGCAAGTTAGTGCCTAAGGGCCTTTAAATAAGTGCCCTTTGAGTGGTTGGGCACACAACATCAGTGGTGGCTCATCTACCCCCACCAACCCGCCTTACCCAGCTTCTGGCTCCTTCAGGCCCAAGCAGCCTCCAGAAAACAGATGGAGTAGTGAAGTCACTGTACGTCCAGCACTGACCCCACCCCCCAGCCCCACAAAGCTGCATCCAAGCCTCTCCTTCGTTCCTGTTGGGGAACTTGTGTTGGCGGCAGCGTACTCCAAGAAACCAAGCACGCCAGACCCCAGGAGGGCTCGTGGCATGAGGCAGACAGACCATGCATCGTTCGCCACCAAGGGTCAGAGGACGTTTCACCCCGCTGGCCCACCTACCATCCCTGCAGTGTGCTTCCCAACTTCTCTCTCCTTTGGAGAAGTACCGACACCAGAGGCTCAAGGATCAGGGTGTCCTGTTCCCAGGGTGGCAGCAGGTGGAGCCCAGCCCACCAGTCTGACCGGGGGAGCTCTCCTAACTGACCCATCAGAGGCTGAGAGGCACTGAGAGGAAGGAACCCTCATACTACTCCCATACTATTTTCCCACTTGGACATTTTCAAGCATTTCCCATTTCAACCTGAATAACGTTTTCCTCCGTTCTGCCTGGTCTGGACAAACATCATCAATGCTCCCAGCTGTAGGCACCCAGTGGTCCTGATTGCTTCCAACACAGAGAAGCAAAGATAAAACCATGCCTTCCCGAATAAATGAGACCAACGTCCCCCAGTCTGGAAATTCAGGAGGACTCCCCATATGAAGGAGGCAAGGGCCTCTGAGTTGGTTTCCCCAGGACCCTGGGGCTGTCTCATACATCCCTGACAGAGCTGCCTGGAAGACTGGACTGGTGAGACTGTGTGAAGCCCCCATCCACACTGGGGGGCTGACGGCAAACCCACATCCTTCCCTTTTAGGACCCTTAGCATGGGCTGGGGTGTGTAAACAGGGCTTTCTGGAAGGCCTAGAAGTCACAAGGAGCTCATAATCCCAGATAATCTGGCCCACATGGCATTGCCTCTGCAGTTTCTATTGTCCCCACTGGCAGTGTTTCCCAGGTTCCCAATTGATAAACACTACTCTCCTGGAGATTTGGATTTATTGACCCAGTCGGGAATGGAACTCAGGACATTAGCTTTTTCAACAATTAATACTGGTTCTTATCATTGTGGACCCTCATAGATTCCGCCAGGCTACAGTCTGTCTTCTGCCCACCTCAGGCCACCTTCTGAGGTTCACTTCCTATCTTTAGACCCATTCCTTTCCTCTGACCTGCCCTGAAATGGTGCCTCCCTTCCGGGGCCACCCACTGCCCTCCTGGCCTCATTCCTCTGCAAAGCAACCATATAAGAAAACAATAGTCACATCACACCAGGATGTCCCAGAGGCCTCGCCCCGTCCTACTCCCAGATGGAACCTCTCAGGTGGAATCTCTCAGGTGAAATTAGATGACCACATACTTGCTTCCCCTCAGCTCTCATCCTCTGAAAACACGCTTCCCTTGGCCTGTTGCATTCCTCCTTAGCCTGTAAATTGAAGAAATAGCCAAGGGACTTTGCCTAGTCCAACATTTGCTTTCGTTTCAGTAGAACTTGTTGACTGGGTTCGTCCACTTCACTGACCCCAGGAGAGGATAAAGAATTCACAAGAACAGGTTCTCATGGCATGGAGGCAGTATGGCAACACAGTGTACCTGGTGTGGGTTGTCCCACCTGAACTTGCAGAGCTCATCATGGTTTTCCACAAGGTGGCTATCACACCTCCCAACACCATAGGAGGGAACTCAGGAATAAGATTTTCTATGCTACTGACGATAACATTTGGGTCTTCAAAAACAGGGAACACACATGGAAAGATGTTCAATACGCTTAGTCACTAGAGAAATGGAAATGAAAACCAGAATGAGACACCATTTCATGCTAACTAGGGTTGCTCTAGTCATAATGATGATGGTGATGGTGGTGATGACGATGACAAAATAACAAGTGTGGGTGGGGGTGTGGAAGAATTGGAACTCTCATACACTGCCAGTGGGAATGGAAAAAGGTACAGCCTCTGTGGGCAACAGTTTTCATTTCTTCAAAAACTTAAGGTTAGCATATGGTCTAGCAATTCCACTCCCAAGGTGTACAACCAAAAGAATTAGAACATTAGAAGTTTGTACACGAATGTCCATAGCCGCACTCACTGGAACAGCCAAAAGGAGGGCACAACAGATATCCACCAATGGATGAACGAATAAACTATGGCATATCCATACAAGGCAGTATCACTCTGCTCTAAAAAGCGATGAAGTACTGATATGTATTATGGTGTGGATGAATCTCAAAACATGAAATACCCAGGAAAGGTAAATCTACAGAGACAGAGCAGACTGGTGGTTGCCAAGGGGTGGGGTGAGGGAGGCGATGGGGAGTGACTGTTTAATGGGTTTTCTTTGGGGGTAATGAAAATATTTTGGAATCAGATAGAGGAGGTGGTTACACAATGCTGTGAATATACCCAATGCCACTGAATTGTTCACCTTAAAATGGTTCATTTTATATTAATTTTGCCTCAATTAAAAAAAAATGTTAACACATACGAAGGAAAAGTCAAGTAACAGTCCACCAGGTAGGTTTTCGGAAGCTGTCACCCTTTGCCAGAACCTTGATAGGCATAGGATGTATCTTCCATGACTAAATAATTTGCCCCAGCTCTGCCACCTGTGACTTCAGTCTGGCAATAAACAGCTTCACCCTGGGGGACCTCTCACAATGCTCCGGC
Organism: Neomonachus schauinslandi; assembly: GCF_002201575.2. Classification (NCBI taxonomy): domain Eukaryota; kingdom Metazoa; phylum Chordata; class Mammalia; order Carnivora; family Phocidae; genus Neomonachus; species Neomonachus schauinslandi. The sequence goes on along the minus strand of NC_058409.1, from coordinate 51,952,209 downwards.
TTCTCCAGGCTCCACCAGGCTCCACCTTGCTGAACACCACGGAGACTGACAGAGGTTGAATAGACTTCCCTAACCAGAAGGTCAGACTTACGCCTACTGCATTTTAATTTTATTAGCATATAAAGATAAAATACTCAGTGACAAACCCCAGCTCTGAGCCATTGAACCAAGCCAAGCCATCCTTGATTATTGAGAACTCATAAGTGTTTAGAACTAAGTCAGTCTACCTAGAAATTTCAGCTTCATCATTTTAAACAAATAATAGCAGTAGGAAGTGGTAATCATCTACCTTTTGTTCTAATTTTAAAATGTGAATAATTAACCTTCCAGGAGAAAAAAACAGGAGAATTTTAAGAGCAGTTCAATCCAATAAATGTCCAATTCAGAGACAGATGAGTGTTGCTAGTACAGATGGCTTCCCAGGATTTATTGTGGTAGCAATTCCCATGAAATCAGTCATTACTTTGGTCAAACTACTGGAGCATTAACGCCCTTACGTTCTGCTTTTAGGCACTTAACTGCTGGGTAATACAGATTTTTATAGGGGTTATGGCTTGTGTAAAGGCATAAAAAGCTCACATTTTTGCTACACCAAACTGTGTTATCAACAGTGCTGTTACTATAGATTTACGTTTTCTCAAAGGCAGTTTCTCCCAGGTAGAACTGCTAATACTTAGTGATTATTTCTGGGTTATATCTAGAATTAAATACTTACCATGCTGCCCAACTCTACAGAAGCTTTGGTTCATCAGTAGCCTTATGAGAATCAAAGTCGGTGGTCCACGCAGTCAGAGCAGTACGTAGAGGTCCTTCCCGGACCTCTCCAGGGGAATCGAGTTTTCCCAGGAGCCCAAGAAATCTCTTTTCTGAAAGTGTCACTTCACCGTAAGGAGACTTCAGGATATCAGTGGGCTGAAACTGCCCCAGTGTGAAAGGCCTAATTACCTTCTTGCAAAATGAAAGAAAGAAAGGAGAAGAGGAGAGGAGGAAGAAGGAAGAGAGGGAGAGGGAAGAAAAGATGAGGAAGAAGAAATAATAAAGAAATGAAGAGAGTAATCTAGTTTCTCTGCCCCAGAAGCAGTTAACATTGGAAAACAGAATGGACCAGGCTCACCATGAACAACTGCATCTGGTCAGCTTCTGAACAGCACAGGGTAATGACTTCCGGAACCCAGCGGCATTGGCTCAAAACCCAGCCTCACTATTTAGAAGCAGTGTGACCTGCAATAAGTTAATTAGCCTCTCAGAGCCTTTGTTTCTTCCTCCACCACTTCGGATGTAGCGGGTCTCAGTGAGAGAACCAGCTTATGGGCGGGCTGGAGGCACATGGCGTCTCCCGTGGTCCAGAGCACGCTTGATCCAGAACGTTCACTGAAATCAGAACAGAGCCTAGGCCATTGTATTTTTTTTATTAAAAAACAAATTAAATAAAACAGTGATCAATTTTATAGAAAATGGAACTGGAGTCCAGAGTTCACGGTGGGGAAGGCTCAGAAGATGGAGATGAGGTTGTGGCTGCCGCCATTTCTTTTTCTTCGTATCTGGGAGGCAGTTCAGAGGAGAGATGCGGAGTGATTGAGATCTCAGAGGCCAAAGCAGTCCCAGAAATGGTGTATATAGATTCATGATCTCTCTCGGAGGCCGCGCCTTGGCCCTCAGGAGTTGGGGTCCTACTAAAAAGGAGGGAGAACAGAAAGGGAAGAGAGGAGAACAGTAACACACCGTAAGGATGAGGTTCTTTTCAAATATTTGATTATAGGTGTTTAGGAGCATTTGCAAGGGTCTAAGGAATAATTTCTTCCCTATTCTATTTCTTACAGATGCGCCTTGATTTCTTGCCCCTTTCCTTCCTTAGAGCTGACTGTCACATTAAGAGAGTCTCACCCCGTGGCTGTTTCCCTTGTCATTGAGAAGACACGAGGTAGGAACGTGTCACTGCCATCCAAAATATTCACATGCAGTTACTGTTCTCTACTGTTTTCTCTTCAGAGACAGCTAACATAAGGTAGACAAACTTATACGAAGAGAAAATTAAATCAGTAAGCCAAAAACGTGAAGGGAGGCTAGAAAGCATACTGGGTACTGGGGTGGGTTCTAGCAATGGGCAGACATGCCTCTGGACTGCCCCTCCACTGCTTTCCAGCTGTGCGATCTTGAGCAAGTTATTTCACCTCACTAAGCCTCGGTCTCTTCATCTGTAAAATGGAGACGACAAGATTGCTGTCTCGGCTACCCAGGAGAATGACCTGAGAGAATGCGAGGAAAGCCAGGCCGTGGCACACAGAAATTGTGGGGGTAGCAAGTACGAGTTTGTTTTAAGTTAAAAGACATTTGTTTAGGGCTTGGGGAAGTTCATCATTGGAGAAAAGAATACAAAAATTCACTCACAGAATTATACAAATGTCCAGAACCTAACCTCCCCTTCATCCATGCAGCACAATTCCTATACCTGTCTCTGTCTGGATCTCTGGCCCACCACCCTGTCTGAAGCTCAAGAAGAACGTGTGCCTTAAAACATGAATGACCAGGTAAGGCTGTGCCCATCCCCAGCATTCTCTCCGGGTCTCCTAGGTCCTATTTCTCAGTGTCTACAGAAGCCAGCCCCCCAACTGGTCTGCCCCCACCAGCCTTCCCACATTGTGAGCTGCACTGGTTCCATGAAGGTCTGAAACCTTCAACTGCATCCCTCTGCGTGAAGGGATGGCGTTTAATCTGACCCCAGGTATGCCTCCTAATTTGTGGCATATGGGGAGCAAGGGGGATGGGGGTGTGAATCTTGGATTTCCCTTCATTCAATCTGAGAAGGCTCAGAGGCCCAGGGAACAACTTCAAATTGAGAGGAGAAGCCCAGCTTGGTTGGGTCAGGGGGCAGGCTATTAGCCAGTCACCCAACTTCTTCCGTGAGATACTGAAACCCTCTGTACCTGCTGGAGGTCCCCTAGGACCCCCGCGTCTCCCCTTCATCTAAAGTGGCAAAGCCTAACATAGCAGGGGGTCTCCCAAGCCCTGCTCTGGTGCTCAGTCTGGCTAATAAAGTGTTAAACACTTGGAGGACTCCCCCCTGCCAGGGGTACATGAAGGTGCCTGGAGAAGGCTTCGTATTTAACCCAGCATAACCACTTTTATAATTTTTAATGTATGTGCTGCCCAACGTTTCCCAAAAGGTACTCTTAATATTAAGGCAGTAATTCTGATATGATGTCAGCAAAAAAGATACACTGTAATGTTTATTCCTGTACTATGGTACAAAGCTAATTTGGCCTGAGTTCAGGCACAGGCCTGAGAAAGTTAAACATGCCTACTCTTGAAGTTCAAATGCAAAGTCTTACCCATAGGTAAAAATACTGTAATATGAAGGCGGATTTTCATTTGGAAGCAAACCATTAGCCCCAGGACTCGGAGTTGTAGAAGCCGAAGACTCGGGAAAGTAAGGTGGTGGTGGGGGTGGGAATATTATCACGGCATCACCTAAGGAAACACAATATTTCATTGAAGACAAACACATTAGCAAGAATAAAATAAATTAATTATATATTTGGCCCGTGAATATAAAAGGTCAAAACCCCTATGCTAACTCCAGAATTTAAAAGTGGGCCTATCAAATTCACAGAGAGGGAGCGTGGAGGTTGCCAGGGACTGGGGCGAGGCTTGGGGGGATTCGAGTGAGTGTTTAACGGGGGCAGTTTCTCTTTGATAATGAAAAACTTCTAGAACTTGATAGTGGTGATGGCTGCAGAACACTGTGAATGTACTTAATGTCACTGTCCACTAAAAAATGCTTAAAATGGTCAATTTTATGTTACATATATTGTACCACAATTTTTTCAAACAGTGGGCCAATATTTTCCTAGTAAGTCTGAGCTCAAGCATTTCTGTTTAAGTATTTGCTTCCTTGGGATGCCTCCTGCTGCAAAGCCTTTCTCATTCTCAACTTGAAGTTTTAAACTGTCAACCCTTAGCAGTTGGATAAAGTGCCCGTTCCTTACATGCAGTTGTAGCCTCTGACCACAGGCCAACAAGCTGCTGTTCAGTCCAGAATACATCCCATATTTTGGGGAGGAGAAACAGACACCAGACGCAAGCCCTCATTGGTAGTCCAATTCCAATACAAAACGCGGCACGTGAGTTGCCCAGAACATTCTACACACATGGCAGCACCACTCCGTAGCGGTTTGAGGGCAGCCTCTGATAAGCTGGCAGCACCAAAGGACAGCGCAGGAGGAACGAAGGGGAGAGGACTTCAGGTGGCGGCAGTGGATCTGACGCTTGGCTGGGTAAGCACCGGGTTCCTGAGCGCAACCAGCGGGCCATCTGCCAATTACCGGCCTAGCGTGGCCCTGAGCGAGGGATCGGACCCCCACCGGCCTCAGCTGCCGCATCGGTGAACTGCAGGCCATCCATAACTGCTCCTGCCTCAGCGAACAGGCAGGAGGGCCGGGGTGGTGTGTGGCGGGGACAGCAGTGCCGGGCATGGAGCAAACGCTCACAGCCGGAACACACACCCGCAGAGGTGCTTTCTGCACCAGCCGCGGCCGCCAGCCAGTAGCCCTGATTTGCATGTGTGATGAAACCCTCCCCGCAGGCAGCCCCTCTCCTTGCAGCCTCGGTGGCTCCCCCAGAGGGGAGGGAGCCCTTCGGAAAATGTGTTAACTCTTTCTCTCCTCCTATAAGCACATGACCACGAGGGCTTAAGATAGCGCTCACCTAAATCTGATAACAGCTAATGGTTATCTTGGGCTTCTCATTTAATTTTTTTCACAGGTCTTGGTAGGTTAGAGGAAGCAAGGTCGATTGTTTAATTACACAGTGTAGAACAAAGGAGCTGGGAATAAGCCTCCAGAGCAGGCCAGCCACCTCTCCAACGCAAACAAGGAACTGCTCGCAGTCACCAGCTGTGTCTGAGGCTGGTCCAAGCCTCTGCCCATCAGTTGCCCGCCCCTCCCTCCCCGAGCCTTACGACCTGCTCTCCCTGAAAGCAGTCCCGTCCCCCCTGGGTTTCCCTTTCACTATGTCCTGCAGGACTTGACGTCCTCTGAGTTGACAGCAGACATCCCTCAAGGGAGGGCTGTCTCATGCCCCTGCTTGTGTGTTCAGGACCCAGCGCTGAGTGTGCCCACAGTGGGGGTATCACGTGTCTGGGGAGGAGGGGCTTCCATTCTGGGAACAGCTGAATTCTGGGACTTAGCCAAGAACTGCTTCTCTTCACCCCAGTCCCTCATAGGCAGAAGCGACCACGGACAATGTCTAGATTCTTATCGGTTAGGCTAACAGGCACGGTTTCTAAACATTTAAACCCTATCCCATAATATCAAAGGAGAGAAAAATGAGTCAGGCCACCAGACTTCCACAGGTTTGATGAAACTTAAAGGGTTAAGTGGAAAAGATTTTAAGCGATGGAGGATGGAGTGCCAACATCAGGAGGAGAACCCCCCCACCCCGAGTCACTATGTCCCAGCACCAGCAGCCCTGCTTTCTGCTGCCCCCCAATTCCAGCCATTGGGAGGGAGGCTGGGCCCCACAGACCCTCTGATAGTAAACCCACAGGGCACACGTCGAAATGCTCCCAACTACACGGAATACTATGAGCATCAAGTGAGTGTATTTACTTGTCCCCACTGCGTTCCCCAAAAGGCCTGAGCACATCTATAACGTAAGGCAAGCCCTTTAGTCATGTAACAGCTACCCACAACACTTGGGGAAGGATGAAACCAGCTGAAACAGAATCACAGCCATGTGCCCAGAGGCCCTCCCTGGTGCTCTGCGGGGGCCAGAGTCCATGCGTGCCCCCTGCCTGGGTTTGGAGCCCGGCCCTGCCACTTGCTAGTCTGTGACCTTGGCAAGTTATGTGATATCCCTGTGCCTCAGTTTCTTCATCCCTAACACAGAGATACTAAGAGTATCTGCCTCATTGGGTTGTTGTAGGTGTGAACAGCTTTGACAGAGTAGGCCCTTGAAGGGCACTTGGATGGGTATATGGCCCTGGAATGAGCCCCATATCTGTGTTAGCTATTATTAATATATAACTGATACTGGTGTGGTCACCGTAAATATATAAATACACAAATAGTAGCCTGGGAGTTACACCCGCGGCTCCAGGATTGGTCTGTAAATCCATCTGCCCTTGCTCGCCAAGGCCGGGGCCACGCAAGGCTGGAAGGCCAGGGATTTCCCCCAGTGAGTAGCACTTCCTCCAACAGACAGCCCCAACCATGAGAAACATCCCTTTCACCACACTCCTCCTCTCTTCCCTCGGGGGTTTCTGTCCCATAATGCTCTGTGCCTAGCCTTTTAGATGTCACAGCGATGGCTTCAGAGCTTTACCCTTTCAAAAGTAGGAGACTGAAAAAACAAAGTGATTTTCAAAAATGAGCAGCAACGGGGTTTCCCCTTGGTTGTGTGAAACTGAGGCCAAAGCTACTGAAGTTGTGCTATAGGGGCTGACTCCAGGAAACGGTAATCCATCTCTTCTGCAGAACCCAGAGAACGCAAACGTCGTTTCTCGGCATTCCATGGGGGAAATAAGTGACAAGTGCGATCATGCTTTATCAGTGTTGGTGCCACTATTTCCAAACTTCGCCTCCACCCTGAAGCCAAGGATAAGGTTACAGAAAATAGAGAACAATGTGGGAAACAGTGTGGAAAGCCCCCTCAAAACACAGAAGATCTACGGACTTGGGGCAGACAGAATCCTAGAATGTTAGTGCTGGGAGGGATCTTAGCAATGCAATGCTCATTTTATAGATGCATAAACTCAGGCCAGAAGGGGTTAAGGACTTACCAAGGACAGCCCAGTGACAGCCAGGGATGAGAATCTACACGTCCAACACAAAGTGCCCTAGCTTTCAACGTCACTTGGCGGGTCTCTAACGTGACAGAAGGCTCCCAGGCTATGCTAGCACTTTCTCTCACTTTCCTCCTAATTTGCTCTGTGACCTCAGTCAAGGTCATGACTTAATGTCCCAAAGCTTTTGCTCGATCACAAGGAATTGCTGGGAGGAAATGATGTGCACAAGGATTCTTACAGGGCTTAGCACAGCAGCAGCACCGTGTGTGTGTGTGTGTGTGTGCGCGCGCACGCGCGTGTGCATGTGCATGCGTGCATGGGTGTGTAAGAGAGACAGAGAAAAGGGAGAACCTAGGCCAGACCCGAGGACAACCCAGCAAAGCCCTGACGCAACAGCCACCGTGATGTGAGGGTGCCCAGGAACGACAGCTACGTACCTACAGTGACATGGACGGGGTCCGTGCTCTGCGTCTGTCTGTCTTCACTTTCGGAGGCATCCTGGCCCTCATTCAAGTTGTTTCTCTTAACGTGGGCAACCACAAAGAAACACAGTCCCATGAGTACAATCAAGGGCCCCATGATCTGCAGGGACAGGAATCCACAGATCTGGGGCTCCACGTCGGCAGTGTCTGTCTCATTCAGGGGTTCCTGCGCCCAGTCTGAACCACAGCCGGGGACCCAAATGCCCAGAATGCTGATGAGCATGCCACTCGTCAAGAACAGAAACCCGAAGATGAGGCACTGGGCAAACTGGCGGCTCTCTCCACAGATGAAGGCTCGGTCGGGGTCCGCCTGACTGCCCCTCAGGCGCCCCTCACGGAGCTGAAGTCGTGCCCGCGAGCGGGCCAGGATCACAGCCCCAAGCCCAGCCGCGGCACAGGCAGGCCCAGCGACCTTCAGCACCATGCTGCAGTCTGGGAAGATTTTGTACTGGCATGCCTGGAACCCAAAGATGGAGAGCAGGACTCCCACACACAACAGGATGGCACCAAAGACAAAAAGGAAGAAAATGAGCTTGCTGACACGCCTGTCTCGCTGGACCCCGTCTGGCTCAGCAGCAGCTACAGGAGACATGGCCAGAAGAAGCCCCTTCCCCAGAACCAGGCAGGATGGATTTCCTTCCCTCCAGTGGTTTCAACAGCTCTGAAAATACAACCAAACACCAAATTAAAGTGGGCGCAGGTGTTCCTGGCCCGCCCTGGCCATTTCAGAAATCACTCCAGGATGAAATCATAGGGGACAGAACTTGATGCAAGTGATACACTGGTGAACAATGAGTTGGTTTATGAGTCAGAAGCACTGGCATTCAGAAACTCCTGAATATGAAATTTTGTGAAGATATTCAAGAAGAGGAAATGCAATTACCATGCACCTAAGATTATCTAAAAAAAAACAAAACCCATACAAGAGAAGTAACTGGGTGTGGCTTTTCCTGTTATGAGTCTTACAAATTCACTTCCCCGGGCAAAACAAAACAAAACAAAACAAACAACCCCCAAAACAGTGGTGAGTAAGGGAAGAACCACAGGGATTATTTCTGATTTACAGACATCCCACGTTTCATCACAGTTGCTCTGAGCATTTCCTAGTCGATAAATTTTTGTTCAGTAACTAACTTTCCATTTCCGATTTCAGACTGCGGCAACTTTCCATTCCGCCGCCTTCTTCTAAGGCCAGGACACCTGCAGGAGGCCCAATTCAGTCGTTTCCACTGAAGGGGAAGGCAGTTCAGGAACACAGTGAGTTTGGGGGATTTTAAGTTAACTCTGTCAAAATGTGATTTTTGAGTTCTCACACAGGCACTGGAACTCGGGGGCCCGGCTAACTAGGCCGGGGTGACCCGGGGAGTCTAGCACAGAGCGTCAGGAGGAGCCTTGTCTCCCAGGTGTGCAGGTGGCCTCTCACGTACCCTCCTCCAAGGTGCCTCTCACTTCCACAAAAAGGTTTAGGCTCCGTTAAAAATAAGCAGCCGATAAAATCACCAGTTAAAAAAGCATGAAACAGCAACAGCACTTGACTCTGAACTCTCGGAGAGTGTAAGTGAGATCAAGTGGGAAAGCACCTCCCCACAAGATTACCCAAGCCCTCTGCTGGTATCATCATATATGAAGTGGACCTGAATCCATTGTTAATAGTTGTCTAGTGTATGCAGATTGACTTTATAATCTTAGTTATCTTGTCTTACTCTCATGAGTGGAGTATTTTACCAGGACCCTTCAAGTTGGGGCAGTGGAAAAGACAACCCAAGTGTGAAGACCATTTTTACTGGCTCAAGGAAAGAAAACTTAAAATATTTTGTACCATTTGTATCCATGATCACATGAAGGAGCTCAAGATTGAGGCTGTAAAGCCAAGGCCGTCCTGACAAACCCAAGTCGTGTCCAAGGAGGGTCAATTTAAGTAAAGAAAAGAAATAGCTGGTCTTACACTAGGAAGTACTTTTCCAGGAAAAAGTACAATCGAATCAGAAGGAAGCTGGAGAAAGAAGGAAATCTAGGAGGGAAATAAGCTTCCATTTTAAACCTGGGCAAACTGTATTTGTGAAGATGGAATATGCTGAGACAAACACTTAAAGAAAATATTGAACTAATTTAAAAAACAGAAATCTGAATCATGTAATCTCTTGTGCTGGTTCCAGAGATAAGGGTGATTCTCTGTTATAAAGTCCTATCAGGAATTCACTGAATTCCTGGTACCTTCAACTCTGAAGCGAGTCACAAGGCTTCAAATGTCTTAAGGCGAATTCCCCAAATACTAGTAAAGTAAAAGTAAGCTTAAAACTGGATCTGTAGCTCTTGTCCATGGACAAGTGGACTAAACACCTGCCATACGTACCAATCCCTCATCCATAATAATGTAGGCAGTCAAGTCTGTCTGTCTCATACACGCATTCACGAACGGACACAAAAACATCTACACTAACTGAAAATTAAACCCTTTCCAAATACCAACCTACATTTAATTTCCCCAAAGCCAAATCTACCTCTCCACCACTGTTTTCCAAAGGACAATTCCAAATCAGCATCTCACCATGCCCAAGGCTCTGCTGCGTTTGGGGATCGAGGTAAAGCCAGCCCCAAGTCTTGTATAGGGAATCCTTCGGTGGGTTTCAGGGAGCCCGAGCGCAACAACAGCCCCCAGCGGCTGGGCTTGCGGCTCCCACTCCCGCAGCTTCGGCTCGGGGTCCTCCGCGCCCGCGCCGCTCCCCGCACCAAGACTTGGCCGCGCGGGAGTGCGGAGAAGCGCGGGGCGCGGGGCACTCACCTGAGGCTTCGTCCTGCGTGCGCGCTACCTGCGCCAGCGCGCGTCCCGGGAGCTGGCACCGGCCTCGGGGTGGGCGCTCGGCGGGGCGGCGCTGGCCGTGGGCACCCGGCTGGGCGCGGCCTCCGGTGGCGGCCCGCACCGCCCGTTTCCACCTGCGCGTCCGGTTGCGGAGGGCGGGCCGCCACTGTATTTACAGAAGGAGGCGGTGCCAGAGAGGGCGCGGCGGCGGGGGCACGCCGGGCAGGGCGGACTGGCGGGAGCTGGCCGCCACCGGGTGCTGCCCTGCGGGGCCGGAGGCGCGCCCGGCGCGGCAGCGGGTGACGAGGGGCGGCCTCGGAGCCCAAGGCTGGCAGATGTGGCCGCTTCGCCCGTGACCGTGCGCGCGAGGAATCCGGGGAAAATGGGCACCCCCGCCACCTCCCTGGCCCGCAGCCGTGCGAGGTAGGGGGAGGCGAGCTGAGGTTCTCCTCTTGGCTGCCCGAACTGCGCGCCGCGCGGGCCGAGATCCAGGCAGCAGGAAGGGAACCGGATCCTTTGGGCGCTCAGGGCGCAGAGTTGCGGCGGGGGAAGCCCCTGGCCCCCTTTCCGATGTGGCCGTGGCCCAGGCGGGATCGGGCCCCGCGTTCCTGAGGCTGCGCTTTCGGCCACGACGCTGTCCGGGACCGGTCTACCTGGCGGCGGGTGGCCCTCCTGCCGCTCCGGAGACCTTGACGGCTGGTCACTGGAGCGCGTCCCCCGCTGCCAGCTCCCCGACCGCGAACGCGTTATGGAGACACCAAGTCACTGAAACGTGCGCTCTGTTTAGAATGTGAGACAAGGTGCTCCATACCTGAGCTATTCAGGCATGAGGTCCTCGCTCCAAGACTGAAGCAGGCCCTTGGCAGGTCAGCTCTGTCCCTTCCGCACTCACACCTACGCTCTTTGCCTTAGAACCCGTCTTCCGGTTCTCAGTTGTTAATGGTCGGCAGCAATTAAAGCGGTAACTTTCCCTGCCCTTGAACCAGGAGTTTCGGGATGGGTTTGCCAATCCCCGTGCTATTTGTAACCTGCCCTGTGACACGTGACACGGACCCAACTATGCCAGTTTCCACCCCAGAGGTCAGGGCGCTGTGGAAGGTGAGTCAAGGGCTCAGCCCAAGCACAGCTGCGCCATGAAGCCCTGGGGACTTACCCATCCCGCCACTTCTCCGGCTTCCTGTCAGCTTTGCCTGAAACCCGGTCACGGGTTCATGCCAATCGCTTTCAGCTTTAATACAGCAAGTGGTTCTGTAGGTCTCACTGACGGTAAAGAGTGAGATGGGCTTAGCCAGTTACCAGGGGTGAGAGGGAGGGACACTCTCAAAGAAGGGGTCAGAGGGAGGCAGAGAGGGAAGGGGGTTCCCTGGACTCTGAGCGCTGGATGGCTGGGTGCCTGAGAAGAGGCTTCACGAGGGAGGCATACTGGACAAGTTCCAGCCTTGCAATTTGCTGGGGGCACTTGCCCCAGTGGCCAGATGTGGCCTTTGTCACAGCCAGAGTGAGAATCTCTGCCCTAACTAAATATTGCTGATTATTCCTATCATGAACAATACTGACATCCCTGGCTCTGTGCCAGGCTCTGTGTTCCCCATTTTACCTACAGCCTGTGGTTCTTTAATGTGTGCTCCCAGCAACTCACAGAAGGCTGGAGCCAGAAGAGGATGGGGGGCTAAAAACCAGTCAGTTTTCAGTTGAGGAAACCAAGGCCCAAAGGCAAAAATTGACCTCCCCAGCTGATTAACGTGGAGCCTGGGCCTGAACCAGATGTACTGACTGTTCCTCCCAGATACACCTGTCACGCAGAGAACACACAATGCCGTGAACACAGAAATGCCTTTTTATTATGTGGCTTTTTTTTTTTTTTTTAAGAGAGAGTGAGAGAAAGTGCATGAGAGCAAGGGAGTGGGAGAGGGAGAGAGAGAATCTTATGTATTTATGTAACAAGCAGGTAAGCAAGAGTGGTGATTGCACAACAGTGGCCAACACCGAGCTTTCTAAGAACACAGGCCCCGAATACAGAATGTGTTCTCCCTACACAGGCCTTTCGTGTACAAGAGGGTTTCCGTCTCCAGTGGGCCCTCATGCTTTCCTTCTCCTGTATGTGCAACTTGATCTCTGGCCGTGTCGTGTGAGGACCTGCAAGGGGCCTGTTGATACAGCTGCCCTCCGGTGCCACGTGACTGCAGGCTGGCCACACATGACGGCCGTGAATGTACAGACACCAAGACCATCAGATTAGCCTCTGCTCAGGATATCGGCTGCTTGGACTGTTTGCCTTGTGGAGCCTGTTTGACTAAATTAAAATCCTTGGAAACCGATCGTCAGTCAAGTATGAAAGACAAAGCCACCAGCCTGCAAGGTGCCCATCTTGGGGGCAGACCTATTTTGATGAGAGAGGCTGGGTGACCTCCTTCCTCTCTAAAACTAACTGGCCTTTTCCAGCCTGTGTGGCCGTGAAAAAAAAAGAAGACCAGACAGAGTCCTTAGAAAAACAGCATCAGAACAAGGTTTTAAAAATGGATGAATCTTGAGATGCCTGGGTGGCTCAGTCAGTTAAGCATCTGCCTCCGGCTCAGGTCACCTGGGATCCAGCCCCGTGTCCTGTCGGGCTCCTTGCTCAGCGGGGAGCCTGCTTCTCCCTCTCCCTCTGCTCCCCCTACTCTGTGCGTGTGCGCGTGAGCGCTCTCTCTCTCTCTCTCTCTGTCTCTGACAAATAAAATCTAAAAAAAAATGAATCTTGAATTCAGGAAGTGAATACAGACAGTGAAGCTGTGGCATGCATTCATTTATTCATTCAGCAAATATTTACTGAGTGCTGACTGCAGGCCAATAAACAGACACAATACTTTGCCCTCGTGGAACCTATATTCTAAGGAAAAGGAGGACAATGAAAGAAACAGGGAAATGATGCAGGGTGTTAGAAGGCCGTAGGTGCTGTGGAGAGTAAGAAATCACAGAAGGCGGCTGGGGAAATCCGGCGTCTCTGAGAAGGTGACACCGCAGTGAAGGAAATGAGGAAGCAAGCATACTGTTTATCTATGATTGCATAACAAATGACCCCCAAACTTAGAAGCTTAAGCAACAAAGGTTTATTACCTCTCACAGTTTCTGAAGGTCAGGAATTTCAAAGCAGCTTAGCCAGGTGCTTCTGGCTTGGGATCTCTCCTGAGGCTGGAGTCCAGCTGATGGCTGGGGTCGCATCCCCTGCAGGCCTGCCTGAGGCTGGAGGGTTGGCCTCCACGGTGGCTCCCTCCTGGGACTCTGGGCAGAAGGCCTCACTTTCCTACCGTTGTAGACCTCTGCACAGAGCCACCTGATTGTCCTCATGACATGGAAGCTGACTTCCCCTGGAGTGAGTGATCCAAGAGAGAGCAAATGAGGGGGAAGGTGCAGTGCCTTTTATGATGTAGTCCCTGAAGGCACACACCATCGTGGTGCTTTATTCTGTTCCTTAGAGTTGCGTCACTAAGTCAAGGGGAGAGAAATTAGGCTCCACCTCTTGAAGGGGGAGACTATCAAAGAACCCATGAGCATATTGTAAAACCATCAGAGAGAGCTATAGTGATATTTTTGCCAAGAAGGGAAGGGCCCTTCAGACAAAGGAAACAGCAAGTGCAAAGGCCCTGAGGTGGAAGCAGGGATGACATATTCAAGGAAGAACAAGAGGCCAGGATCACTGGGTGAGCAAGGGGATGAAGAATAAGAGAAGAGGTCAGAGAGGAAAGGGGTGTCTGTGTGTGTGTGTGTGTGTGTCCACATGTACCAGATTGTGTAGAGCTTCATGAGGCATTGTAAGTACTCTGAGTGAGATGAGGAGACTCTGGAGGGTTTTTTTAGCTGAGTGTGATGTGGTCTGACTTACTCTTTTTAAGGCAGCAGTGGCTTCCAGGTGAGAATAGTCTGAGGAGAGGGAAGGGTGGAAGCGAGACATTTAGGAGGCTATTATAGTAACCCAGGAGAGAAATGGCTGTAGCTTGTGTTCGGAGGCGAGAAAACAGTGGGATTCTGTATATATCTCAAAGAGAGAGTCCTTGGATGGGATGTGGGTTTTGACTTGAGGATTTTTGGCCTGAGGAACTGGAAGGATGGTTCTGGCATTGCTCAGGATGGGGAAGAAGGAAGGCAGGACAAGTTTTGAGAGGGAAGCTTCGGGGCATATTAACTTTGAGATGTCCATTTCTCCATCCGAGTGGAGAAGGTGAGTAGGCAAAGGGATATCCGGGGCCTGGAGCTAGGGAATTCTAGGAGGACTACATTCCTGTGCTCCATAAGGTCTGGTCATTACAGAACCAAGAAGGCCGGGCCCCTCTTCAGGAAGAGTTTACACATGCATGTGTGGCTCCGCCCGCCTTGCAGCACTCGGTGCTTCGGAGGGCTTCAAGCCGACACAAAGCAGTGGGCAGTCTGGTGCTCTCTGATGCAGGGGTTTCTGACATTTCCAGGGGGCAGGGGGCAGCGGGCGGCCAGCGTGGCTGGGAGGGATGACTTTCTGCTGGTGCAGGGGCTTCTGCTGTTCTGTGCCCAGAGCAGTGCCCTAAGGAGCACGGATCCTCTGCTCCCACCGGACAGGCCACGTGACACTCCCCGGAGCACTACCAAGCTGAGAAGTGGCTGGGGGCGAGTGGTGTGGACTGGCTGGTAGAACTGAGTATCACAGTCTCAGGATTCACAAGACTGCAGGAAGACAATTAAGCAACCAAGTGAGCCACCTTCTCGTTTCTCTTTCCTTTTTTGGTCGACTCTCTCTTGTTCTGCCCCAGATTAACCTCAGCGCCCAGAAGCATGCATTCCTCTTTCCAATTCCTGACATTTCCTGAGACTCTGCTGAGGCTGGGGTACAGGAATTTACTCTTGAGTGCTCGGTCGTGGGCCAAACTGCAGCTGGTGTTCCCAGCTCTGAACCTAGGTGGGTGCCATCCAGCTGCCTGCCCCTGCGAAGGCGGCTGTGGTCAGGGAGGCCAAGGTTTCTGGAGTGTTCTCCTCCTCCCGCCCGTGTTGGACTTAGACCAGGCCTGAGAGATAGGATGGGTGGGATTGACTGACTCAGCCGGCTTGAGTGGAGGGTTTATATCTGGCACCTTAACTGACCCCTAGTGCAAGACTGGTGTTTTGCAGAGTCATTTTATTGCCTGGAACGGTCCTGTTGATAACAGCTCAGCTTGAGTGTGGCGAGTGGAGCCAGGGCTACGGAATGTGGGGAGTTGTTTCAGACAGAATGAGTGAGGATTTGCCGTGGTCTTGGCAGAGGCCTCCACATTGCCAGAGAGAGCGAGGGCACTTCGACAGTGGCGGCAGCCGGCCGGAGGGGAGACCAGCGCAGAGACAGCAAGAGTTTTCTGGAAATGTCAGTCTCCTGGTGGCTTGCATTGTCTCCATCAGTGCACTGACTGGGTTGCAAAGAACAAAATATTTCTCCCCAGTATGTAAAAAGGGCATAAATGGACCTCAGTTTAGATCCTGACTTGGCCACCTAGTAGCCGTGCGACCTTGGGCAAGTAAACAAATTTTCTGTGCCTCAGTATCATCATCTGTAAAATGGGAATAAGCAGACCTACCTCAAAGGATGTCTTGAAGAATCAATTTCTGGCACATGACGGGCCACCAATCAATGTATTTGCAGCTAGTTACCTCATCTTCTATCTGTGGCTCCTCCCTGGCCCACAGTCTTCAGCAAGGCTGATCTGACCCATCCATGGAAAAGGTAAAGGGATGGATGAAGAGGGAGAGCAGGATGCTCCTCGAGAGCAAAATGAGTCACGTTGACTTCTCTTGCTCACTTGCGAAGGTCTGGGCCACTGCCAGCTCAACTCCAGCACATTTCCTGGTTATTGCTAGGAGTCCTCAAAGGTGTGTATCCCCTGATCTCAAAAACCAGCTGTCCAGATGGTCACCCGGTGTTGTCTGCCTCTGTTCCACCACCGCCCCCAGCCACCAAAGCTTCTGGAAAGGGCCCTGTCGCTGTGGGTCCCTGGAGGGATACGTGGGGACCCTGCAGGCTGCTCCTCGGGGTCCAGGGATCCACCCGCTAGCCTCTCCTGGATCCACCTGCACATTTCAGCCCCGTCACTACACCTTTGGTTCTGACCCTCCACTTCCTGCTTGCTGCTGATGACTCCAAAAAGGAGTCAATTCAGATTACAGTGCTCCCAAAATATAGCCAGGTGAAGTAAACCTGAAAATAAATGAGAAAAGGAAAGAAAAAAAGAAAAGGTTGGCTGTCCTTCCTGCCTCACTCCAACAACTTGTCGGTAATGCACGAGGAACAGGGTGGAATCCCTTTGCCATTATCCATACAGGATCTTGGCTGTTTTAGGATCCGATGTGGACACTTGTCTGAGACACTTGGAGATGGCTCTCAGAATAGCCCAATGCAGACCCCAGGAGGGGCCATCTGACTGCTGAGGTGCTGTCTGTGGGGACCCACACCAGTGGGCAGGGTGCAGCCTTCCGAGGTGGTCCCCTCACGGACACACACTCGAACCCTCGGCCTCTCCCATAGCAACTGCTGGCCTAAAAACTGAAGCAGTAAGAATCTGAACACCTGAGAGCTGGCCACCTGATCATTTAAAAGGCAGTTTGGCAGGAAGCCACTTCCTAAATGCCCCAGATTTTAACAAAAGGCCCCTTGTTGCAGCCACAGAATGCAGGTAAAGCCAGGGCTGGAGGTGGTGTTGATTCAAAAAGAAGGAAAAGAAAACTGCTCTGTGGGGTTTTTTTCTTGTGAACCTATCTCACAGGGTTATTGAAAGGATTAAATGAATCCAGAGAGAAAGACCTGCTGTAATTTGTGCTTGGATGCCATTCTGGAAGAAATAATTTCTCCTCAATAATAACAATTGCTAACTCCTACATAAAGCATGCTCTGTGTTTATAGTGACGCACACCTCTTACTCACGTGCACTGCATAACAAGCCAATGTTCCCCATTTTACACATGCAAAGAGGGAGTGAGCAGCTCCGACCCTAGCTTGCCAGGAAGCACGGTGCTTGTCCCCTCTCCTAAGGAGCCGGAAGCTCTGCCCACAGCATCCTTTTTCAGTGCCGATGGGAGGCAGCTGTGGCTCTTTTTCCATGTCAGTTCACTCGTGGGCAAGCTAACGAACTCCCCTTCATTTTTTAATTCTCCAATTAAAAGTCGTTTCCCCGGAGAGCCCCCAGATCTGAATCAGCCCCCACTCCGCACACGGCCTGGTGATTTTCAGAGTTCTTGGCATTTTTCATTCAGGGCACTGGCCACAAATGTAGTTGATGATCCCCTTGAGACCCCTTCTCCCCAACCCTCTGCCGTTTACACCACTATGTCACCCTCCGCCCTTCTCATTGCTGCGATCCCGGGCCTCCCAGACCGCCCACCGTCCAGCTCGGGTTCGGGCACCTGGTGCTCAGATCTCTTCCATTCAAATCCTGCCTTAATCCCGGACGCCTTCAACCTCACAGGGATGACCCAGGTGACATCCAGACCTTCTGCTCGCGTCCACTTCCGCTGACGCCTCCCGCCAGCTCACGCTGGACCCGTGATGATCCCAAACAGCTCCTCCTGCAAAAGCAGGAGCTAGAGCGTCTCCTTCCTCGCGCGCGTCCGGCCGCCACTGCGGCTGCGCTGTCTGTCGCTCCCCCCCGGACCCCGGCTTGCGGCGGTCCACGCTCTTCTCCTCGCTTCATGTCCTTCTCGTGTAGTGTGCATTCTACGGCCTGTCCGTCCCGTGGCACTCTCTCTGATTCCCTAAATGATGTCCAAGCCTGTGTCTTTCTATCCCGGCATCTGGCAGATTTGCCTTTGCCCCCCTTTCTCAGCCGGTACCTCGGTGGCCGCGTGCTGCTGATAAAAGACACGACCCCAGGGTCAACCACTGTCTGCATAAATCAGTGTCCCCAAACTGCAGGGCCCTCAGCTGTGCCCGGCAACCCAAGCCCGTTTTGCTCCTAGACTCACTTTCCATACGACTGTTTGGGCAGGTGGCCCAAAGCCAAGTGAGCCCTGTCTTCTCTGATGGCGGCACTGCTGATGGGCCCGATCCCTGCCTGGCCAGCATGGTTCTTCAAGGGAAGACAACCCTTGGCCAAGTGTGTTCCACCTCTCATGCCCCTGGCTCAGGGTCCTCCGCTTACAGCTCTTTAATTTTCTCTCAAGGGCTTGACTCCCAAAGCATAAATCAGGCAGCTTCAAGTCACAGCCTCCTGCTGTGCCAAAGCCAGTTTTCCTTTTACGGTGACTTTGCCTTGACCTTGGACTCACCTCACCATTCCAGCTCCCCTCCCTTATGGTGAGCTCTTCCTTGAGGGTTCTCCATACTTCTTGCCAAAGACCTAAGTCAGAACCACCTCCATCCATCACCAAAGTGTAGGAGAGGAAAGATAATTTTCCCTCTACCCTTCTGAATTCTCAGCTGAAACCTTTTAATGAGAGACAGATTAACCAGAGAGAAACAGAAGCTTACTAACATGGACAACCATGTATACCTGGGAGATACCCAGGGGAAAGTGAGTAACTCTCCACGGTGGCCTAGAATTCAGGCTTAATACCATCTTAATAGGGAAACAACATGAAGGATGGTGACCTCTTAGGGAGGATAAGTGATTTTTAAGAAAGATGAATGGGTCCTTAGAACAGAGGGAAGGTATAATATTTTGTGACAAAGTCTGGGTGTGGTATCAACTTCTGTGTCAATTTCCAGCCTGCTCTCCTGCAGTAAGAGTTGATCTTCCCTGGTTGATGAGGCCCCCAGGTAGAGGATTTATGACAACTGAGTTCCTTTTGGAGAACCTGACTTCAGGCAGACAAGAGGAGTTCAGAGAAAACTTCTCTCTGCATTTGCTGTTTTTCAAGTGCCTACAGCTCAAAATAACTATTGATATGACAAATTGGCACATTTTGGGGTGTCATATTCTGCTGCCCCTCAAAGGTTTAAAATATAGTTGGTAAACAGGTTCTGTAAAGGGCCAGATAATAAGAAATTTAGGCCTGCAGGACATTTGGTCTCTATTGCAACTGCTCAGCTCCACTGTCAGAGTGGGAAAGCAGCCTTGGACACAGATAATACATAAACAAACGAGCGTGGCTATGTTCCCATAAAACTTTGCTTATGGACACTGAACCTTGAATGTCATACAATTTTCACATGTCACAAAGTATTCTTCTTTAAATTTTTTTCAACCATTTAAAGTATAAAAATCATGCTTAGTTCGTGAGTCACGCAAAAATAGGAGGCAGCCAGATTTGTCCCATAGGCTGTAGTTCGCTTACTCTGCACTAAGGTGTTGACCCTGTCCGACTTTCTCTGGTTATGCCCAGTTAACCCAGACAAGGATAATGCTGAGAGGGATCCAAGCAGGAGGCTCCCTGATGGCTCTGAGCTTATCTTACCCAACTGTGTCACCACCTTCCCCAGTCCATGGTCCTCTGGGGCCACAATGGGGCCTTTTTATATATAGTTCAAATTCTTTCCCTCTGGACCACCCTCCCACACTTTTTTACAGCACAAACCCCTCCCCCAAAGTCCACCAGGTTCAAGGTGGACCTATTATTTCTAGTAATAGTTTGCTTTTGTATTTAACGATTACCAATATTTCTAATATAGTCAAATCTGATCAATTAGTGCTAATAATAATTGTACTGATAATCCAATCCAAAATCATTTTAATACTTATGGTTATAGGAAACTAAAAAAGGTTATGTATGTATATATTTTCTTGCAAAGCAAAATATATGCATCACAAAGAAATATAATAAGGTGATTAATAGGAAATGCTCTTGCATAAAAACACTACATCAGGATAAAATTCTCTGGGGAAGGGAGCACCTGGGTGGCTCGGTCAGTTAAGCATCTGCTTTCAGCTCAGGTCATGATCCTGGGGTCCTGGGATCAAGCCCCGCTTCGGGCTCCTTGCTCAGTGGGGAGCCTGCTTCGCCCTCTGCCTGCAGCTCCCCCCCTGCTTGTGTTCTCTCTCTTTCTCTGACAAATAAATAAATAAATAAAATCTTTAAAAAACAATTCTCTGGGGAGGAAATTTATAATAAAAATATGTAAAATGTATTACCACTTTTTAATTTTTTTAAAGATTTTATTTGAGAGTGAGAGAGAGAGAGCACAAGAGGGGGGAGGGTCAGAGGGAGAAGCAGACTCCCTGCCGAGCAGGGAGCCCGATGCGGGACTCGATCCTGGGACTCCAGGATCATGACCTGAGCCGAAGGCAGTCGCTTAACCAACTGAGCCACCCAGGCACCCTGTATTACCATTTTTAAAAAGCTGACTAATTTAAAAAAATAGATTATGGTTATGTCATGAACTAAGCTAAACCAACTTAATCATATCACACTGCCCAGATTGTTTTCCGTATGCTACCAAAGATGTCTGCATTAACCGAAGGCTAGCGACTCCCACAGTCTTGCTAACAGGTGAGAAAGCAAATGTCTCAAACATCTCAGATCAATTCTACTGGACATACAGACATTTATTAAACACTTATTAACAAACAGGCACAAAGCAGTTTATACGGCTGCCCTGCCCCATGAGCTCAATGACCTTGACTTGACTGGAGTTAGCACCATGACATCCCAGAGCCAGGGTTCTCCAGTACTCAGCACGCACCAGGCCACTGGTCAGCTCTGTCTCATCCGTGGCTGCTGACTGGCCCGCTAGGGGAGGAGATGAGCCAACGGTGCCCTCCCTCCGGGTAAGCTGACCCAGTCCTGAGTTCCTATGAGGGTAAGAGATAGTACCTCTAAAATCTTATAGCCAACCCACATGTCTTAAATACTCTAATCCCCAAAAGTTAGCCTGCGGCTGCATTCACCATGATTCCCAGGCCACCACTTTCCCTGCAGACTTTTATGCTAATAAGCAACGCCCCAGGGATGGATTGAGATGAGGAGGACATGAGGAAACCCATGGCCTGTGGCCTTTCCAATCTTAGCCCACTTCCCAGACTCCGTAGTCTGGAAATTCCGGCTGACCCGGTTATAGTTTAACCCAAGTAGCACAATATCACACTTGGGCTGCCAAATTTTAACGTCAAGTACAAACGTCTAGCAGTGAGCATCAAACCGCTGATGTATTTCTATCCCATTAGGCATCTTTAAAAATGACATACATTTTATTTTAAAATGTCAATATTTATAACATGCCATAAATACAAGTCCTTTCTATTTATTTTTTTAAAGATTTATTTGTTTATTTCAGAGAGAGCGAGAAAGAGGGAGGGAGAAGCAGACTCCCTGCTGAGCAGAGAGCCCAACACGGGGCTCAATCCCAGGACTCTGGGATCATGACCTGAGCCGAAGGCAGACGCTTAACTGACTGAGCCACCCAGGTGCCCTGAAGTCCTTTGTATTTAAATGTATGAAGAAAGTTTTGAACATCCACTTAATTTTTTTAGTTTTTACATTTATTTTACATGTCAACTCTCCAGTGAACAAGAGGGTAGTTTCTACAGATTCTTTCAGAGGTTACTCGCAGCAGAACTCTCTTTGGTGGTGGGAGAGAATGTCTCCTTGGTCTCCAAGCTTGTTTCCTCACCCTCTTCCCGGAGCCCTCAGGACTCTGCATTCCAAAGGATTAGGAACAGCCAAGTTCCTGTGACACCTTCTCCCAAGCAGAAGGTGCCTTCTGGCCTTTTGGTTTATATCTGAGTGAGGCTTCTCAGGAGGTTCTTCCAGAATGAAGATCTGCCCCTAGGTGATTGGCTTATTCTGCTTAAACTGAGAAGCACTGGTAACTTAGCAGCTTCTCTCTTTAAGATGAAATTAAGTTTTGCTTTATCCGCACCCTCTTCACAGCACAACTCTATATTTATTTGTATTAAGGATTCATGTGCCTTATTAGACTATAAGCACCATGGTAGCAGGAATATGTCTAAATTGTTTACTGCCAAGTCCCCAGTGCCTGGCCAAGTACCTGGCTGGCCCATGGTAGGTGCTCAGTAAATATTTGCTGAATGATGAGATGAAATGAGCTGCTGAGAGATGGAAGCAAAACAGAACCAGAAGATACCCGCTGTCAGAACTGAAGAGGAACTAGGCCAGCAGTCAACCAACAGGATATAGGAGTACAAAACTGGACCTAAGGATAAAAGAAGACATAAACCAGCCACGCCAGGATCCAAGTAAAGCCAGCCAAGGGTCCTGGGAGTTCATAAGGCTGAGCCTACGTTATGAATTTACATGACTGACTTATGACATAAATAGTAATTTCATTTTATTTGTCCCTCGTTGCTCATGCTGGACCTCAACATTCCCTTCAATGACTCATTCCAATTCTCTCTTCAGCTCTGCCAGCTCATCTTTCATTTCTTACTTTCTTACTAGCCCTTAACATGAGCTCTTGCTTGTCGTTATTATGCTCTTATTTTCTGGAGGTAATTACTTCATGAAATGTTTAAATTCATGATTTTATATTTGGTCTCATTTTGCGTCTGTTCCATGGAAAGATATTTCTGGTGAGTATACTTCATTTGCCATTTGTTTTTCCTGTCATGTTTCTCAATCTTTTGTTCTTTCTCCTTTTTGTTTATTATTATACATTTTAAATTATGACCCTTCTTTGCATAAGGTAAGTGCTTCGTGGGCAAGATATTTTTAGGAGTTGTGTGTGGGGAGAGGTCAGGCCTGTATTCCAGGCCATTACAGCAATTCTCCGATGACATGAGCTGAAGTGCATGAGTTAATTTTCTAGACTTCACTTCTCCCAAGACAACCAATTTGCAACTATAGGATTCCTCAGATGGACCGCGCTGTGGCTTAAACACGCGCTTCTACATTTGGTCCTCCTTCCCCTGCATTATCTTGGAGACAAATCAGGCCCAGGGTAACTCCTGCTGCCAGGGCACTTGCTTATTCTCATTGCTAAACAGGTTTTTAGTTTTGCCCCTCAGAATGGTCACCAACTTTTGGAGAACCATGTATTATCAGTTTTGTTTGGGACTTGCGCCTACATTCCCAAGGGTACTCTTCCCACTTGAGATGTTTGCTTTTACCTATTAAGGAGGTGATGGGGGGAATCTAGCCTTCACTCACTCCAGCCTACAATACTCTCAGGATCTTCTCATGTTCTGTTTGAGTGCCATTGCCCTGATAGCTCTTCATCATGTTTTGTGATTTTGAGATACAGAAGTCCCCTTTGTCAAAGGGGAATTTGCATTTCTGTTTCTCATTGTTGTCACTGTTGGTGACAATTTTGAAGGAGAGAAGAGAGCAGCATTATTTTTCCTCTATTTTAAAGCAGGAGTCTCCTGGTGGGTGGGGAGATGGGTGAAATGGATGATGGAGAGGAAAGAATGCACTTGTGCTGAGTGCTGGGTGATGTATGGAAGTGTTGAGTTGCTATACTGTACACCTGAAACTAATATTACACTGTATGTTAACTAACTGGAATTTAAATAAAAATAAAAAAATAAACTAGGAGTCTCCTTGGGTCAGATTTTGAATGTCAAAGATGGTGTCAAGGGAAAGGGGAAGACATTCCAGGTGGAGTGGGAGTCCACGGTGGGCAAAGGTCAGAGATTTGAAGAGTGCTTTCGAATTAATGATCAGACTGGTTTGGCTAAAATATGGAATGAAGTCGGGGGAAATGGGAGAGAATTTTACCTGGCAAAGTCAGAGAGGGATGATACTTTTGGAATCCTTCAGTGTCAGATTGAGAGGGTTTTATTCAATTCTATAGTCAAGGGAGAACCTTTGAAAGTTCTCAAATAGGGAATTAGCGAAGTCACAGCTTCCAGGATGGGGGGGAAGTACAGGGGGCCTCGGGCAGCAAAGAGGGCAGTGAGGAGTTAGTGCCGACTCTCAGAAGGGAGGTACTGAAGAATCAAGCCTAACCAGCCCTGCCACCCCCGCACACATATACATACACACGCTTACAGTTTCATTGATTTATTCACACATTATGTAGTTCAACAAAAGATTTAAGCTGGTGTCCAAAGTACATACAACCTAACAATATAAAGTGAAATAACAAATACCATGCTAGAGTATAATCCTGCCTACCTCCTCTACCTGATTTGAGTTCCTGGAAGGCCAGAAGAGTGTATTTTGTTGTCTTTCTCCTCCCTTATAGAAGGAGGATGCGTAAGGGTGAAGAGAGGAAAGGAGCAGGTCTATGGGAAGCTGCCAGCCATCTCTTGCCTGCCCGGTCGTGGGACCATAAAGGATGGGTTTTGCTACAAGCCATCCAGTAATTGGTTTGCCTTAGGAGCTGAGAGCTTGGCGGGGTGGAGCTGTCTGGAAGCTTGCGTGTTTCTACAGTCCAGGAAAATTAAGGAAAGGACCGGCTGCAGCCTGTGCGGCCTCCTGGACAGTCAGCTCGACCAAGCTCTCTGTGCAGTCTTTCGATGCTGGCAGACCGTGGCGACAGGCTCTCCGTGGCCCCGGGGGGGTCTAGTGCTCCTGATCAGCTAGGAGACTTGATCAGGTAGAAAATATAATGGCTTTAGCTAAGAACAAGTTCTGCTGATAGGCTGGGTGTGTGTCTATCAGACATTGCATCTCACTGGTCTGGAGACAGAATAATACTATCAGCTCATATTTCTGATACTTCTGCCTAGCCAACTGTGCAGTTTATGACTCCAACCAGGACTGAAAGATGGAAAAAAGCATCTTGGAAATAACTGTACAACTTCACAGATCATTAGCAAGCCTGACTTCCCATTACCAGCCCCAGAGTTATAATATGAGTTTTGTTTTCATCCAACCTTTGACTATTACTCAAACGAAAAATCTACCCTCAGTTCTTTATGTACTTTATGATCAGACCCATATCTCTCAACACCCAAAAACTGGAAGCTATCAGAGAAAAGTACCCATTGAAAACACAAAACAGAAATGAATTAAATATCGATAAAGCCATAGCAAAAGAGAATGTGTAAGTCTATGGGGGGGGGGCGGGGTTCCTCATCACATAAATTCTTAGAGATACAATAGCTGGCCATTAGGTCAGAGTTTCAACTCCCTCCTGTTCTTAGGGATGCTGAGGAATATTAAATCAAGGTCCTCAGAGTAGGCCATAACTGTTTGTAATCTCAGCTTCATAAATAAAAACTCAGTAATTGGAGAAAGGAAAATCTATTCCTGGCAAGGCTGAATTAAAGTTTACATTAAAAAGAAATACAGTTTTCTTGCCTTCAGACAAACAGTATGTATTAATTCCTTCACTTGTTGACAAATACTTTTGATCACTACCCGCCAGGACCTGGTCTAGGTGCTTCGGATGCAAAAGTGACAGAGACAGAGGTCCTGCCCTTGGGAGGCTTACATTCTAGATGGGGAGGCAGAGCACAAGCGAGCAAACACATAAAGATGTAAATTCCAGCAGAGTCAAATACTATGAAGAAAAAAACCGAGCTGTGTACGGGTACAGAATGGTGGCAGTGGCACTCTATCAGAGAGAGTGGTCTGGAAAGGGTTCCCTGAGGAGGCGACATGTGGACAGACATGCAAGGTAAGTGAGAGAGTGGGGTACACAGAAAGCTGGATGGGGGGTCCGGGCAGAGGGAGCAGCAGGTGCAGAGGCTGTGGAGCGGGAATGCGTGTGGCCTGTCCGGGAGCACCAAGAAGGCTCATGCGGCTGGAGCAGGGGAAGCAAGGGAAGAGTGGGAAGAAAGAAGGCGGTAGGGAACAGTCAACCCAAGAGAGTGGAAGAGGGGCTCAGCTGGGAAGCCTATGGAAGGTGCCCAGGTGGATGGGCCGGGTTGGGGCTGGTGGTCATGAACTTCAGGCAGGGCCGGGCAGTGTGTATCTCTTCCGAGGCAGTGGGAGCAGATCAGGCAGGAGGAGAGTAGGGTCGGGACAAGACTAAGTGGTTTTCCATCCCTGTAAGAGGGGTTAGCGGCGTTGAGGATATTGCCAGGAGTGGTTCTGGTGGTAGACCAGAGCATCGGAGGTGGGTAACAAGGGAATGGGGACCACAAGGAGTAGGGATCAGTAAATGGTGATGGGATCGATGAGGATGGAGAGTGTTAGAAGTGGGGTACTAGATGGAATGATCTGGAAAGATAGAAGTGGTGGTTAAAATTGAGGTTATGGAGGGGTTGGAGCTGTCACGACCAAGTCTAGGGTGTGCTCATGGCGGCGAGCGGCTGCAGGTGTGAGGTCAAGGAACGGAGAGGCCGGCGTGGCGGCCAGATTGCTGACATGGCGGCTGAAATCAGCCCGGCTGATGAGCCGGAGCAGGCAGGGGGAGAGGCAGCAAAGCAGGGGCTAAGCAGGGTGAGCGGGAGGTTAGAGGAGAGTGGCAACGGGGGAGACCGTGGGGGTCTGCAGGGGAAGGAGGACAGAAGGTCTGACGGTGGCTGCGGGGAGCGCGGCCCTCTGGCAGCATGTGCGGAAAGGCGGCTCTCTCCGTCACCACATCCAGGCGAGCCCTTTCCAAGAGGACCGGATCTGACTGGATCGCCCAGTGTGCAGCGCGGCTCCCTGTAGCAGCTGCTCGGCAGTTTCCCTCAGGCGGAGCACACTTCCTCTTCCGGCCCGTCTCTGCCGCCGCAGTCCCGTGACCACCTTCGGGCTGTGCTGAGAGGCCGACCAGCAAGCCGAGCGCCACGCCGGCTGGGGGGGGAGAGGGCGTCCGCGGGCGCTCTGCACGGCGGGGGCCTGGCTCTCCCGACCGCCGGCCCATGTGCCGGGTGGGGTGCCCGCTCCGCCTACGGACCTTGAGGAGGAAGTGGCTAAGTCCACCCGTGAGAGACTTGGCTTGATCTCTGCAGAGGGCAGGCCAACGAGGGCCCATAGAAGGAGTCACTGAGGACAGCAGTGGACTCCCTTTAGTGGAAGGGACTTTAAAATGGGGCGCTGGAGTCCTCTTGACATCTCTAGGTCTGATTTCATAAGGACGTTTCCCAGACTCGTTGAGGCGGCTCTGGGGTGTTTCTGAGTTGAGGGGGAAATGGGGCTTGGGACACTGGGAGTCATGCTCAGCGAGGGGCAGCGCAGCTGAAGATGCCGGGAGAGGCACGTGTTCCTCCTCCCGGCCCTGGCCTGCAGAAAGAACCGTCTCTCTTTCTGGATAAGCGGATGGCTTTCCTTTCCGACATTGTCTCTCTACCCCAGCTGGCAGCTCTTTACCCCCGGGGGGCCTGCTCTCCTCAGCTACGTCTTCTCCTGCTTCGATCTTTTCTGGTATTTTCAGTGTGGGAGACGCGTTCTCTTCCCATGTGAAAGCCCTCACGTGGGATGCCAGCTGGGGAACATCAGCGATATTGGTGAGGGTTCCCTTTGGGGCCAATAAAAGGAAGGCGGACAGGAAGCGGCAGGCCGCGTCCGGTCCTGGCTCTGAGCCGGGGCTAGGCACTTTAATCTTTCTGAGCCTCAGTTTCCTCTCCTGTGAACGACGTGATAATGTTCAGTTTCCCTGTCCGCCTCCACTCGGAGGCGACAGAAGAGAAGAACATGTGTTGGTGTGCAAGGGGCGGCAGGCGTCGGCCGAGCTCAGGACGCTGGTGGGGAGACTGCAAGGCGGGCCGGGCGGTTCCTGGGGGGCCCTCAGCCCTGCCCCTGACGATGCGAACCTGTGTGAGGGAAGGAACAGAGGGCCCACGCAGATCACAAGCAGAAAGGAGCAGAGAGGCTCTGGAAAAATCCTAACGCCAGCACCGCCTCGGATTTACAGGGAGCCGGGCAGGAGGGGTCCCGGAGCTCAGCAGTGGAAAGTCTTTTTTTGGCCTAAAACACTTTTTTCAAGCTCAAGAGTGCCAGGAAAGCCCAGTTGGTAAAACGAACCTCGGACACCTTCAGAGCACCATCTGCTCGCCCGGATCCCGCCGGACCTGCCTTTCTCCCTACGCACAAGGACGCCGAGGCCCCGAGAAGCCGGTGCTGGCCGGGGTCGCACGGCGGGCCCGTGATAAAGCCACAGCAAAATAGAAACAGTCCCCAGGGGTTC
Organism: Neomonachus schauinslandi; assembly: GCF_002201575.2. Lineage (NCBI taxonomy): Eukaryota > Metazoa > Chordata > Mammalia > Carnivora > Phocidae > Neomonachus > Neomonachus schauinslandi. The sequence goes on along the minus strand of NC_058409.1, from coordinate 51,924,274 downwards.
CCTGACGTCGAAGAAGATGGATTTCGGGACAAGCCGGGAGACGTGGGCCGCTGGACAGAGGGAGCACACGTAAGTAAGCAAGGTGGTTGGAGGAGGCAGCAGGAGGTCAGCCAGAAGCCAGAGGGAGGGCCCCCCGGAGAGCGAATTTCTGCACTTCTGTGAGCTGAGTTGGCCCGTTCCCAAGGGAGAGGGGAAAGTGAAGTCCCCTGGGAAAGGGGGGATTAGGAACAGGGTCAAGCTTTGAAAGGGGGTTGGTAGCAGGAAGCATCAGGGCAGTCCTGCCTCTGGAGAAAAAGAGCCCTGACCCCTTCCAAAGGAGCGTTCTTGGCAGTGCAGGGCCCCGCTGAGTGGCCAAGACCTGGGACTTTAGACTAGAGGATGTGCATGAGTTTGGTGGGTCATCATGTACTATCCTGTAAGTAAGGACTTACTCGTAGTGTAAACACGAGAGTGGGAATTCAAGACTTTGGGTATGCAGTAATAAGATCGAAAGAGTAACTGTAAAAGCCATAGTAGAGCTCATGCTCAGTAAGGCTGAAGTTGGACCTCCACTTAAATGAATTTGTAGGGGGCCAGCAGTCATGTTGGCTCCGGTTCTATGGCTAAGGTGAATAAAGGCTAATGGTTTTGATAATTACTAATGGAGGAGTAAGTGTGGGTGTCCCTTCGGGCAAGAAATGGGCTGCAGTGCTTTGGTTTTGTGGAAGAAACCAATAATCATTATCCCTGCTTATAGGGGAATGACCATCCCTAGACTGATTGAGAGCTGTATAGCAGGTGTAAAGGAATGGGGTAGAAGGCCTAGTAGATTCGTTGGCCAATAAGTAAAATAGGTTATGTATTGGGCATCGGGCCTGTCGTTTATAATTTTGAATGGCTGTGATTTGTTTTGATGTGAGTTGAATTCATCATTGTCGGATAGAAATTAAGCAGTTAAACTAGCTGGTTAAGTATGGGCAGTAAAATCCTTGGAGGTAAAATAGAATAATAGTAGCTAATGATACGTTGAGATCGTGAAAGAGGGGAATAAATCTTTGTTCATTTTGTTTCTCAAGGGGTACAATGTTTTAATGTTTTGTTTTTAGCTCTGAGTTAAAGGATAAGAATGTGCTGAAATTTTTCACCGAAATATAATGAATAGTACTGCAATTACTGAAGTATAGTAATCACGTTGACTCATCTCGTCGTGGCATACCATTCAGGAAAAGGTGAAACTCTGTCTTGAGCTTGGAAGGTTTAATGCTATTTAACTTCTAAATGATTTTATAATATAGACGCAGATGTTTTTTGAGATCTTTTAGTGAAACTAATTCAAGGGGATTAAGCGGGAAGCCATAATTTGAACCACAAATTTCCGAACCTTGTCCATTGTATATGTCTGGTCATGTAGACAGTAGGTTTGTTTGATTCAGGTCCCCTGGCGTGGCATTTGTCTTTAGCCCTAAGGAGGGCTGTAAGACATCTTCCAACTAAGTGAGGATCCAGACTGTTATTTCTATAGGTAAGACTGCTTGATGACTCGCTTGTGGTGGATGCACTTCTCCTGGCTTTAGCGCCATTGCCGGAAGTAGCTAGTCATCAACACTTAGATCTTTGTCGTCTGTGCATTCATAGCTTCACTGTCATTGGTGACCTATAGTTTCTGTAGCTAGGAAAGGATTGTCAATTTTAGAATTTGTGATGATGGTAGAACAATTAAAATTAGAATAATAGAGCGAATAGTTAAACTGTATGGGTATCTATTGTACTTACATGAGTTAGTTTAGTTGTTACTGTTAATGAAATGATGTAAAGGACTAAAGAGCTAACTAGGGAAACAATTTTTTAGTGTATGGTCACCAAAATGTGAAAGTTCTTTAATAGATGTTGCTTCTTGGAAGTCCACTTGGAATGGATATTCCAGGAAGACATGAGGGGTTTGAATCTACAATTTCACTTTGACAATTTTTTTAATGTTTAATGACAACATTAAAACAGTAATTTATACTAATATCTCACTTATTGAGAAAGACCTAGTGATGATGAGGTTGGCTTGAAACCAGTATGAGAAGGTTCAGTTCCTTACTTGAAATTTACAGAAGTAGGTTTTTCAAAGGTATGATATGGTGGAGGACAACCATGCAATCATTCTAGGTTGGTAGTGGGTCATTCCACTGATGCATCTTGTTGACGTGCAAATGCTTCTCAAATTAGAACTTTTCCTGTACTGCTGTTAATGAATGAACCTATTGAAGAGACGGTGTTTCATGGTGTGTGTGCATCTGGATGGCCAAAGTGAACTCGTGGTATCCCTGAAAGGCCAAAAACTATTGCGGAAAGAGAGTTCTATGAATGCCTATAAATACACTTGTACGATAAACTTGTTTACAAAATAGTCCCGACCATAGCATGGAGCAGGGCCTGAGGTTTAATGATGTCTGGTCCTGTATGGAGTTGTACATAGCCTCGTACTTCTCATTCAGTTAGTGGAAGGAATGCTATGGTGTGTCAAAGGGGAATTAAGGTTAATGATACACCTTGTTAAGGAGAGGAATCGCACCTCTGGCTATAAAAGGTTTTTATGCAGTTACCGGCTCTGCCACCCTTACAAACTCTGTCCTTGAGCAGGGCTGGTATAAATTAATTAGGTTAAGATCATATCCTCCGTTTGAAAGTGCTTTTATAAAGTAGGTCTTATTTCCCTGGTCCTTCCGTACTGGGAGTAATAGGAGATGGAATCCAACCTGGATTACTCAGGTGTGAACTCCGACCATGTGGGGCTTCTTCCACTGAACAAATGAACCATTAGTAGCCCTGACCTCTTAGGGATGTTGGACCTATGTTGGACCTAACATCGAAGTCAAACCCTCTTGTCAACGTGAACTCTAAAATAGGATGGTGCTGTCAGACCTAGCGTAACATGCTCTGGTGATCAAGTTTTTGGATCAGTAGATGATACAATATTTTGACTAGTTTGGATTTTAGTCACTTTGTTTTATTCACCAAGGTCGCGCCAACTTATGTTGTTAGTCTAAAGTTCTGTTGAAGTTTGGGGTTTGGTAGGCTAATTAGTTATAATCTGTAATGTTTTCTCATCTGTCCTTCCCCCGTCTTCACAGCAAGGTCAGTTTCTCTGACGAAAAGTAAGAGACAGTGAGACCTTCCTGTGGCCAATCACACAAGTCCTTATTTAGAGAAGAAATGATTTGGCCTCCTTTGCACAGTCAGGATCCCACCACCGTTATATCCACCACAGTAGTGCCTCGAATACTAAAAATGCCAGAGGTGATGTTTGTGGTAAACAGGTGGGGTTTGTGCTTGCCCAGTTCCTGTTACCTTCCCACATTCCCTGGTTAACAATTGCTCTAATAAATAATTAACTTTTTTTTTTTTATTGTTAACTGTCAGCAATCACCTGTTCTGATATAAGTGTATGTGAGGAGCAGTAACACTTGTTACTCATAAACAGTATCACTCCGATGAATTGATCCAGTCCTAAGTTAGGAGTTCATTTTATTATTGGAATTAAGTATATTATTGAGCTTGAATGCTTTCTTAATTGCTGTTTGCTTTTAGTCCAGCTGTGGTACTATTAATATTTATTTGCCAAAGAAGCTTGTATCCCGTATCTTATACCTCTTTGGATTAATACTTTATGTTAGAATTATTATTTTTTAGGTAAATTTAAAGTTGAACTAGAATTCTGTTCTGGCTACCAGCCGCTACCAGGCTCATGAGGCTTTTTACTTCTACTTCTAAATCTCATTATTTTGCTACATCGATGAGTTTGTTTTTAAAAATTTTTCATAGATAGAAACTCCTCTGGTTTCAAGGTATTTCACTTGAAATTCCCTGAAAGTACTGAAATATAGTACTTTATTGCACCAATTAAAATTTCTTACTCATATACTTTTATTTGTAAACGTTTTATTTAATTTATATGTTCTTCGGTATGCCAATATTTTTTGGGTTTTTTGGGGTTTTTTTGGTTTTGCACTCACATCTGTAAAAATTTTTATTGAAGTATAGTTGATATTCTACTAGTTGCAGCTGTATAACATAGTGATTGGATAATTCTATACATTACTCAATGTTCCCCGCACTATGTGCACTTACTATACAACATTATTACAAATCTGACTACATTTCCTATGCTGTACTTTTCGTGGCTTACTTATTTTATAAGTGGAAGTTTCTACCTCTCAATGCCCTTTATCTATTTCAGCCGTCCTTATACCCATGTCCCTCTGGTAATCACCAGTTTGGTCTCTAGCTGGGAATCTGTCTCTGGTTCTTTGTTCGTTGTTTTTGTTTTTTAGATTCCAAAGGCAAGTGGAATCATACACTATTTGTCTTTCTCTCTGACTTACTTCACTTAGCATAATAACTTAGCATAATATCCTCCAGGTCCATCCATGTTGTTTCAAATAACAAGATCTAATTTTTTTAAGTAACTGAGTAATAGTAATTGTATGTATATACACCACATCTTCTTTATCCATTCATCTATCCATGGAACCTTGAGCTGCTTCCATATCTTGGCTATTGTAAATAATGCTGCCACAAACAGAGGGGTGCCTGTATCTTTTGAAATTAATGTTTTAATTTTCCTCAGCTAAATATCCAGAAGTGGAATTACTGGATTGAATGGTGTATCTATTTTTAGGGTTTGGTTTTTTTTTTTTTTTTTGAGGACTCTCATACTGCTACCCACAGTGGCTATACCAGTTTGCATGCCCAGCAGTGCATGGGGTTTCCTTTCCTCTACATTCTTGCTAAAATTTGGTCTTGTTTTTGATTCTAGCCATTCTCACAGGTGAGAGGTGGTAGCTCCTTGTGGTTTTGACTTGAGTTTCCCTGACGATGAGTGATGTTGAGCACCTTTTCATGTGTCTGTTAGCCATTTCTGTATGTCTTTGGAAAAATGTCTATTCAGGTTCTCTGCCCACTTTTCAATCAGACTATTTTTTTTGGTGTTAAGTTCTTTATATATTTTGGATGTTAACTCCTTATTGGATGTATCATTTGTAAATATCTTCTCTCAGTGGCCTTTTTGTTTTGTTGGTGGTTTCCTTTGCTGTGCAGAAACTTTTTGTTTTGATGTAGTGCCTATTGTTTATTTTTGCTTTTGTTTCTCTTGCCTAGGGAAACCTATCTGGAAACAAATGGCTAAGGTTGATGTCCAAGAGATTACTGCCCATGTTTTCTTTAAGGAGTTTTATGAATTCAGGTCTTTAATCTCTTTTGAGTTTTTCCTGTATGGTATAAGAAAGTGGTTTCATTCTTTTGCATGTAGCTATCCAGTTTTCCCAACACCATTTATTGAAGATGCTGTCTTTAACCCACTGTGTATTTTTGCTTCCTTTCTTGTAGAAGAATTGACCATATAACCATGGATTTATTTCTGGGTTCTCGATTTCTATTTCATTGATCTCTGTTGTTGCACCAATACCACACTGTTTTGATTACTATAGCTTTGTAGTGTACTTGAAAACTGGGATGTTGATACCTCCAGCTTTGTTCTCCTTTCTCAAGATTGCTTGGGCTACTGGGGGTCTTTTGTAGTTCCCTAAGAATTTGAGATTTTTGTGGGGCACCTGACTGGCTCAGTTGGTAGAGTATGTGACTCTTGATCTTAGGGTTGTGAGTTTGAGCCCCACAGTGGGTGTAGAGATTACTTAAAGAATCTTTTTTTTTTTAAACTTTAGCATTGTTTTTGTTCTAGTATGTGGAAAAATACTAGTGGTTATTTTGATAGTAATTGCATTGACTCTGTAGATTGCTTTGGGTTGGACATTTTTAACAATATTCTTCCAATTCATGAACATAGTATATTTTTCCATTTGTTTGTGTCATCTTCTATTGGTTTCATCAGTTATCTTAAAGTTTTCATAGTATAGGTATTTTACTTCAATGGTTAAATGTATTCCTAGGTATTTTATACTGTTTGATGTAATGGTAAATGGGATTTGGTTTTCTTAATTTCTCTTTGTGCTATTTTGCTATTAGTGTATAGAAATGCAACTGATTTATTTTTGTATCCTACAACCTTGAATTTTTTAGTTCTGATAATTTTTTGGTGCAGTATTTAGGGTTTCCTATATTCAGTATCCTTCATCTGCAACCAGTGAGTCTTACTTCCTCCTTACCGATTTGGAGGACTTTCATTTCCTTTTCTAACTGCTATGAGTAGGACTTCCAGCACTCTGGTGAAAGTGGACATCCTTATCTTGTTATGATCTTTGAGGAAAAGCTTTCAGCATTTCACCCACTTGACAGTGGGTTTGCTATATATGGCCTTTATTATATTGAAGTATATTTCCCCTATGCCCACTTAGTTAGGAGTTTTTATCATGAATGGATGTTGAATTTTGTCAGATGCTTTCTCTGTATCTTTTGAGATGATTATATCATTTTTAGTTTTCATTTTGTTAATAGAGTGTACCATATTGATTTTGTGTATGTTAAACCATCTTTGCATCCCTGGAATAAATCCTGCTTGGCTGTTGCAAATGATCATTTTAGTGGATTGTTGAATGTAGTTTGCTAATATTTTGTTGAGGATTTTGGCATCTATGTTCACCACAGATAGTGATGTGCCTTGTTCTATTCAAAGGTTATACTGATAGATTCTTCCTAAAGATAAAAACAGAAGATTTTCAAGTTTGCCCTGCCCATTGCTGTTTATCCTAAAAAACAAAAACAAACAAACAACCCCCTTTTTTTTTCTTGAAGTTTACTGGGATAATGCAAAGATTCGATTGGCAATAAGCCATAAGGAAATACTCCTGTACCAGTCAGGAATTCTGTGGCTGACCTATTGGTCCAGCCCCTTCTCCTTCGCTCATTTTCATTATAAAGGCTACTTGCTTACTCTGCCTCTCTTACACAATACTAGGCAACAAGATATAAGCACAAATGTGGTAGAAGCTTCTGGAAAAGGTTTTACTCTCCTGACAGAAAGGACAGGTACACCAGGCACTGCCCCTTCTCCCAGCTTCCGATGTAATTATATACTCTGGACCTGTGGCAGCCACACTGCAACCATAAGGGAAAGGCCAAGAAATCACTTGTTATATCAGGAGGAAAGTCTTCGCTAAAGCTTAACATCAGTTTAAATATATTTAGAAACTATACATTGGAAAATGTATTTAAATATATTTAAAAATCTCTTATTAAACAATTTCTATATTTTGAGGTGATACTGCAAATAAAGTTTTCTGATATAACCAATTAAAATTAACAGATCAATCTGTATGCCTGTCTAAATGGTGATACCAAGTTCAAAACCAATTACTCCTTACCTAGCTTGCCTTGTCCTATCAGTAGGGGTACAAAGACACATAAACCAACAGATAAATTATATATTACATGTTTATTAAGGGCACAACTTTTATGTAAAATTTACATTTTATGAAAAAATCGAAAATATTTACAAAATTGTGTAAGATAGATTTGCATTGTTCTAATTACAACTCAAAGTAGTAAATAATATTTCTTAAAAACTCACATTTGTTAGAGTTCTGTGTTTACAAATTCTTGGTTAAAGAGGCAGCTACAAAGTTTATCACTATACATAAGCAAGAACCAGCTTGCTAAATACATTTCCCATTGAAAATCTACTGGTCTTTTTTATACCATTAGTGGATTTTTAAATGAAAAACAAAATCAATATAAACTCATATGGCTTCAAAATTGTAACCTGCGCCTAAATACAAATGTAGGTATCAACACTTGGTATGAAGACTGTGGTAATTAAGAAAGTGCAGAAGTTTAACCATTTCACTAATTTGAACATTTTCAGGTAATACTTGATTTAAAAACAAACATGGTGAGTGTAATGGTGTCAAGTCCAATAATAAAGTATTAACTGCCCATTAAAAGCTGCCCGATTACAAAGCAGTTACATTTAAGATTCCAGTAAGGGACTGTAATTGGCATTTAAAAGAACACAATATAAGAGCAATTCTCATTTTGCTCACTATGTAGTAAAGATGAACATTTCAGCAAATTGTCAATGTGTTGCTTTAGTCAAATCTAAATTTAGAACTGGGCTAACACTGAATATATTTAAAAAGCACATATTGTGTTATATGTATTGCTAGTAAGTAGATTTTCTGCTATATTTAGTAGAGCAAGACATTACATAAGTGTCTAGTAGTAGGGGTTTTATGTTCTGTAAAGCTTAACAGAATAATTAGTGGTTTTATATAAATTATATAACACAATTTATCACTTCTACGTAAAAATGCAGGACACTGGCATTTATCCTTATAAATAAAATTCCCATTTGTAAGTTATGAAACTGTCCAAAATATTTTAAGTCTTTCAGTTAATCAGGATTTGCTACAAAGTTAGTTTTACTATTTAATATTAGTAGTTCAAGAAAGGCTTAACCCAATCCATCACTTCAAATAATCTCCCCATTTCTAGCAGGTGGAAGTTAAATAATAAAAACATATAAATTGGTAATTTTTCCAATTGTTGAAATGAAAACAACTGGCAGTACTTCTCCAATGCCAAAACTAATATTTCTTAAATGAGTTTCTCACAAAATTCATGCTCACAACACATTCAGTAAATGTATATAAATTTCCAATGATAAACAGAATGAAGGGAAATGCCAAGTTGAGAAATAAAACAGCAGTTACCAATTAACCATTCATCAGTTTTTCAATATTTGTTTTATGATTTACATACTTAGGTGGAATAACTGAAGGTAACTTTCCCCCCTGTAAACATATGCCCTTAGGTATAGTTCTCTTTCTAGTGGCTACAGTGTTATCACTAAAGAAGTGAGCCAGGGTTTTTAAGTACAAATTACCCTTTAGTTACTCTGAATTCCCTTTCCAACTGAGGCCAAAGGTATTTACAGAAATGGCAATTATCTTGTAAAAATGCTTGACCACCCTAAGATAGAAGATCCAGACTGTGAGGGGGGGAAAGTGAGGCACGTTAATGAACACAAACTGGATAGGCACATTTCTGGCTTTTGTTATTGTTTTAAAAGGCACACATTATGTAATCCATATAAAAATAAATTAAATCTACAGCATTAATTCTTAAAAACAATCACAAATTCTATAAAGTTAACTAACTGCAGAAGTAAATTTCTCTGCGGTCTTTTGCAAGCTTATTTTAACACACATTGCACTTGAGAATTAAAAAAATCATACAAAACACCATCTACACTTTATTAATGTTTATATGAGAATCAAATTATACATTTTTTTGCATACGCCTTGGACTCTGGTCTGATTATGGCACATAACTCAATTTGATTGAGTATTCTAAATTAACATTATCCAAAACTTACAATTCAACGTTCTGTGTGTCTCCATTCAATATCAAACTTAGGAAATTTCAAAGCTATCTCTGACTCTAAAAATTAATGGAAAGCTGAATTATTTTGTGCTTGCTCTCCTGAAATTTTAGGCCTGATAATACACTACAACTCAACATAGACACTGAAGATAATGTAAAAATTTCAGCCTAGGAAAACTTCATTTTACTGAGAATCTCAAAGGTGCTTCCGGAATATGGCAGTTGATCATTAACAGTGTTGAAAATCATTTCAGTGCTATTGCTTTTGATGAGTCACTTCAAAAGTGCAATTTAATGTTTGTAATCAGTTCTCAAATATATGTAAGTTCAAAGACCTAATACAAGCTAAAACAGTGTTGGAAAGAACAGACAACACAGGATGGCAGGCCTGTAATTCTCTCGAGCCAACCAGTTTCCCAGGTCCATCAACAATCCGCCAGGTATCGTCCTGAAAAACACCAAGCAGACCCCAGCAATTACACTTTCAAATGAACTCAAAGGAGGACATTTTCACTGTGGGTACAGATACACAAACTCAGTTCCCACCTGCTGTTTACAATACATTAGAAACATCACAGGTGTCCGTCCAGCTGTCCGGACCATGCTTACTCTCTCCCAGGTGTGTCTCTACCTGGTACTTTGTACAAAGGTCAAAGAAGAAAGTTTCCATGACTTTAGATTACAAACTGCTTGACAATTTAATAAACAGTTGCTTAGAAACTTACTGTTCGAATATAAATGTTTCCCATGTACATTAAAAACTTAAAATCTCCCAACTTACCAGTGGCAAACCGCTTCTTTACTAAGGAAAGCCTATAGCCAGTGCCTACAAGTTCAATATCTACTCCTGAGAGGGTATTTCCCTCGCTGAGGAATTGCACTGCAAGTGTGGTGGGTCTGCTAGGTCCTTCTGAAAGATCAAATTTTGCTCTGAGGGACCCAGAACCTACAAGGCAAAGAATAAAAGAACAATTGACACAGAAACAAGTGAAGATGAACTATGTCCTATGCCAAATTCATAAAATGTATACAGTAAACAAACCATTGTCCTGTTTCCAAAGCAGACTTTATTCAATGAATCTGAATTAATTTAATCCCTGCTTCTCTCTGACTTAATAGTAAACACCCTGGTAGATTCCTACTGAGATTCAATGTGCTACATACAGACACGTGGAAGTAAGTCGAAAGAGAAAAAGGGAGTTCATGAGGGCAGTTCGGAGGGAAACCCTAGGAGGAGTACGAGTAGGAATAAAGTCAAAAGGAAATGACAGCAACTACCATATTATGGGGGTGGGAGAGGTAAAGAAGGAAAGACAGCTAAGACTGGGAAAGCTGTATCAACATTATTTTCTACTCCGCTTCTTCAAATTTAACTGGTACTATCATGCCAAATACAGCTGACCTTTAAACAACATGGGTTTGAACTATGTGGGTCCACTTAAACATGGATTTTTTTCCCCCATCAGTACAGTACTGTAAATGGATTTTCTCTTCCGATTTTCTTAACATTTTCTTTTATTTCGCTTACTTTATTTTGACGATATCTATGTATATAATAACATAGAACAGTATTTTCAACTGTTATCAGTAGAGCTTCTGGTCAACAGTAGACTATTACTAATAAAATTTTGGGGGAGTCTAAGTTATATGTGGATTTTTGACTATACAGTGCCACCAGGGTGGGTGGGGTGCAGAGGGTTCGGCACTCCTCACCCCTGCATTGGTCAAGGGTCAACTAGGTAGTTCTGAGATGCTTTCTTTTCAATATAACCATTTATTCAACATACCTCAGTCTAACCGTGTGCCAGAAACTGTAAACCAAATAATTATGATGAATATGATAAATGCTGTAAAAGAGCTCTCAAGAGCTATAGGCCCAATGTGAATTGCCGGCAGCGGTAACTACAGGTACAGAGATGGGAGACCTGAGAGAGCACAGTGCCTTTAACGGAACTGCATACATCACAGAAGAGCTGGAGAACAGGATGCAAGAGTGGCAGAAGATAAGACTAGGGTAGGAAGGAACACGTTGGAAGTATCCTTACAATTCACGATAAGAAATAATCATAGGGAGCCACTAAAGATAAGGAAGACAAAAACATTTAAGATTAGTATCTCAAAAGGGGACCGAAGTATAAGATGCAAGGTAGGGAAACCAACTAAAAGTCAATAAAACAGTGTGGAACTCTATGTGACAGCTGATTAAACAGGGGATCTCAACTAGGCTAAGGGAAAGGAAAGAAGTAAATGCATTTGAAAGATATTTCAGAGTTGGGAGTCAAAAAAGGGGGAAAGGAGGAGTAGTCTAGGGGCATGCTCAGGTTTCTGGTCAAGGAAAACAGATGGAATTGCCAGGTAGCAGGAGTGACGTTCTAGGATTCCTTGCACAGAAGCTGAACACCACAGAGGGAAATCTGGAGGAAGATACCATAACCGTGATCCAGCCTGCAGGACTGCACCTGATGGCACAGATCAGCTGGGGGATGAACTGCTGCCTAATTCTTAACCACTGTCCAAACCCTCCTTACATTTTACAATTCTCTTGATAGGCAATTCAATTCTGTGAAAGTTCTACACAGGCCAAGAGCAGCCACCTTGGCAGTGCTTAAACTTGAGAATTATTTCCTGTCCCTCTTCTGGGCATAATGCCAGAATAGAAACATATTCCTATTTTACAGCATTCTAATTTGGATATTTCTTTTTAAAGGCTGACTAACCAAATCAGAACCACATTTAAAAGATTTTAACATTTCTTCACACACTTGATACCTGAACAGCAGAGGCAAACTATTAAAATATCTGGTTAGAAAATTTGTATCTTATTTTTGAAGGAACAATTTCCCTTGTTAGTACTTAAAATAGTACAGTTTCATTAAGCAGGGGAAAAATCTATGTCCTCTCTTCCCTGCTAACTGGTTGTAAGCCCTCAATTCAAATAGGACTTCTGGTTTACTTCTAGTTTTAACTACGAATTTCAAATTTGTCTCCCCAGAAGCCATAATGCTTGAGTAAAAGTCAGCACCACTGGCACCTGAAAACAGGCAAACTTCAAGTACCAAACAGCAACAAAGGAACTGTAGATCATCTTGGCTATTTCACCAAATAGATGTTTCTCTAGTAAAAGTATGATTCAGCATGGCATGTATAAATAAATAGCCACTACAGATATGTTGCTGGTCCTTGATAAAGAAATGTGAGAAAACCTACTGAAATGATTTATGTTTTGATCACAGTATGCTTAAAATGTTCAAAGAGAAAAAGCTTAAGCAAAACTGGAAAAGCTAAAAAAAAAAAAAAACAAACCTACTTAACAGGAAAAGTTATTGAAGGTTAAATTAGGCATTCAAAGGAGAGCAGGAAAGTGAAATACAATCAGAGAAAGACAATTATCATATGATCTCACTGATACGTGGAATTTGAGAAACAAAGCAGAGGATCATAGGGGGAGGGAGGGAAAAATGAAACAAGACAAAACCAGAGAGGGAGACAAACCATAAGAGACTTTTTTTTTTTTTAAAGATTTTATTTATTTATTTGACAGAGACAGCGAGAGAGGGAACACAAGCAGAGGGAGTGGGAGAGGGAGAAGCAGGCCTCCCGTGGAGCAGGGAGCCCGACACGGGGCTCGATCCCAGGACCCTGAGATCATGACCTGAGCCGAAGGCAGACGCTTAACGACTGAGCCACCCAGGCGCCCCAAGAGACTCTTAATCTCAGGAAACAAACTGAGGGTTGCTGGAGTGGTGGGGGGTGGGAAGGATGGGGTAACTGGGTGATGGACACTGGGGAGGGTATGTGCTATGGTGAGTGCTGTGAATTGTGTAAGACTGATGAATCACAGACCTGTACTCCTGAAACAAATAATACATTATACGTTAATAAAAAAAAGAGAGCAAGAGAATTCTCTTAACTTTAAGAGAAAATGAGAATAATTAAAGACTTGATGGTCCTGGAAATTATATTCTAAGTTGACTTAGAGGAGACACTAGGGTGACCACCCAGCAGAGATTTTTCCTTTGCATTTTGAACACAAACAGATGGAGACTTGGTGGAAGTAAGCAATTAACTTGTTTCTCCTTAAAATAATAAGCAGAGAAGTAAAAGCTGTTGATGGTTGGTTTTACTAAGGTGATACGACTAAGAAAAGTTGTCTTAGGAAGGTGGGAAGGCAAAGAAAGAGGATTTTTTAAGTCTGGAAGCTTCTGCATGATTTCTGGGAGGCCAGGACCCCAATAACAGAATGACCTAAAGGGTGTGTTAAAAGAGTTTCAGTTATCAGGTTACCCAGCAGGATAGATGGTTCTACTTGAAAATACCTAATAAAGTAAATTGACTGTTACCATGTGAGCATACGCATTTACATAGTTTTTATAAAGTTACAGCGAAACAAATGCTTTTTCTTACAGAGAAAGCATATTCAATCTAGAGGGGAAAAAAATGTGTTCTGAATATCAACTGGTGCACTCTTATTTAAGGTTTTAACTTCCACCTAGTGGTCAATTCTAGAACTGAAGGCATGAAAATCCAAGAAAAAGCTTTCCATAAAAATGCCTAAAAAATCCATTTTCAGGGGCACTGCATTACAAACAAAAAAGCATATACACACTTACCTCCATTTTCTGATTTCTCTGAAATACCAGAGAGTTTCCAAAAGGCTTTCATTTGTTCTGCATTCCTGTAAGAACAAGTATCTTCAGATTAAGTGTCCAGTATAGTGCCTTATAAATGGATGGGCAGTCAAAAAATAAATGTATTTTAAATATTTCGCCAGAACAACTATAGGGCTAAATTTACTTTTAGTATTACCTGGTGAAGATGTGTTCATGATATAATATAATGCTAATATCTTAATGGAAATTTACTAGATTACAAAGTTTCTTCTGGTCAGAGAGAGGAAAACTGAATGTATAGGTGGTTCGGTACCTTCATTACTAAAGGAGAAGAAAATTTTATTAAACAGTGAAGCAAATAGAGTGTCAGAATCTCATATTAATAAAGGGAACAAGAGAAGAAGTTAAGAGATGAGAGTTACTAAACTAGTAAGACAGGTGTCCTTACAGATATGCTAGATGTTATATATAACTCTGCAAAGTAATTATCTTTTTTTTTTTCTTTTTTAAGAAAAATAAAGTTTACAGAGGTTAAGCAATTTGCCTAAGGGTAAAGTTGTACTGTATCATTCACGTCTAGGTGGTGACAGCAAACCCACTTCTGGAATGAGGCTACTGGGATTAGACTAATAGGATGAACAGCATCTTTCATACATACCATGGTTTCCATGGTAAAATGCACTAAAACTTTCCAAACTTACAAGACAACTTTGAGAACTCAGGTTCTAGAAGTTGGGACTTGGAGGAGAAATTTAGCAGGAATTCAGAAATCTAAAATTTACCATATTGCAGGGGGAAGGGACTGCATGTTTGTGACTCCTCCATCCACAGGTACCACCACCTGTATGTTGGAAAGCACACTTGGTGCCACCATAGCTTCTGGGTTGTACTTATAATCCACTCTAAGATCTGTGGTGCCAGCACTGCATTTCCAGTATGTTGCAAGATTTAGAGGAGTGGACTGAATACCATTTGATGATACCTTTAAAGAGAAAAAAAACCCAAGAAAGTTTTTTGCCCCAAAAGTAAACAAGTCATGCTAATGAGATGTATACATGACCACAAGAGTCTTGGAATCAGAAACAATGACGGAAATACTGCTAGGCAGAATAAAGCAGGTTCATCTCAAAGGAGTAAGAGTCACTCTCCAAGTGTGGATCTGGGACTACATACATCAAAATATCCATGATATTTGTGCAAAATACACATTCCTGGAGATCCAAATACAGAGAATCTGACTCAGAAGCTTAGGTGCAAGGTCCAGAAATAAGTATGATATCAGGTGATTCTTATTTATGCATGTAACTTTTGAGTATCTCTCAATATCCAACACAGAATTCTAAGATTCCTTATGAATTTAAGAAAATTAAATTAAAAAAGATAAATTATGCAATACTGCAAGTTGAGAATTAGAATACTTCCAACTGCAAGTGTTTAATTTTAACCACATGACCCATAGTAAATGGTGCAATTCTTTTCCATTCTTTAGTTCCCTGCTGAAGTAACTCCTTTTTAATGAGACCTACCCTGATCACCCTGTCTAAATTTACACTAATATTACATTTTCATTCTTCTTTATTCTGCACACTTTGCCTTTTCTCAGTAACATACATTATTATCTACTTTATATACTGTCTATCTTTCATGCTATTCCTAGTAAACAAGCACTGAATAACATTTACAGAATTAATAATAATGAATACTTGCAATAAACTTTAAGCCCATTTAAGTGGCAGCACTTTTTAAAGTATTTATTTTCTAGAAACACAAGCCATTTTAATACCATTACTCTATTAAAAATTCAGATAGTATGGGGGCAAGGAGGGCAGCGCCTGGGTAGCTCAGCTGGTTAGGCATCTGCCTTGGATTCAGGTCATGATCTCAGGGTCCTCGCATCAAGTGCTGCGTTGGGCTCCCTGCTCAACGGGAAGCCTGCTTCTCCCTCTATACCCCTCCCCCACCCCTTGTGCTCACTCTAATAAATACAATCCTAAAAAAAATTTCAGATGAAATAGGAAACTTATCCCTTGACATTCTTACTCCCCATTGTTAACACCGTGGTACATTTCCTTACACACTTGGTAGGTATGCATACATGGATCTCATTCTTTTAAAGGCTGTAGTAACTCATTTAATGAATCTCTTCTGTAGATGTGTACTTAAGTGGCTTCCATAAAATGCTGCAGTGAATATCCTTTGTACCTTAATCTTCGTTTTTTGCCCATTTTTGTGATATTTGAAGAACTGATTTCTTGAGGTGGAATTGCTAAATTAAAGGTTCAACTATTCAGGGGCACCTGGGTGGCGTAGTCATTTGAGCATCAGACTTTTGTTTTGGCTCAGGTTGTGATCTCAGGATCTTGAGATGGAGCCCCGTGTTGGGCTCTGCACGCAGGACAGAGTCTGCTTGAAATTTTCTCTTTCTCTCCCTCTGCCCCGCCTGCTCGTGCTCTCTCTCTCTCTAAATAATTCTTTAAAAATTTGACTATTCAGCAATCTAATTCAACAACCTAAAAGAACTGCTTTCTAATCAGTTTGATTAACTTGTACACCTTCTAACAAGTGGTCACACCTCTCTTAATAGAGCAATCTTGCCCATTTTTGTCAATTAATGGGCTAAAACTGGTATCTCACTGTTGTCTTAATATTCATTGCTCTGATTACTACTGACATGGAGCATCTTCTGGAAGTTACCTATCTATTGAGTTAATCACCTTTTACTTATTAATTTATAAGGTTTACAGTAACCCTTTGGTCTTATATATTACAAATACTTTTCCCTCAGATTAAATATGGATTCTATTTAAGTATTTGTTTTAACAAAAAGAGTTTATATACACTGATTTATTTGTTGTCAAAGATCTCACTCATTCATGGCTTCTGGGTTTTGTATTACACTTAGGTCTTGACATTTCAAGATGAAAATATGTAAAATATATACAGTTATACATATATACACACACTTGCATATATACCCATAGATTTATATTCACCCATGATTTATTTTAGTAACTTTATGGTTTCATCTCTTACTATTATTGATACATGCAGATTTTATTTTGTTTAAAGGTATGAGTCAGGGATTCAGTGAATTTTTTCCCAAATCTCCAGCCTGATGCCCCAGTACCATTTATTGAAAAACTCATCATTTCCACATTGCCTTGAAATGCTAATTGGTCAAGTAAGTTTTCCATTTATTCTTAGATCCATTTCCGGACATACTCTTCCTTTGATCTGGCCATCTATTCTGCCAGTTCCAAACTACTATAAATACTGTCACCTTACAAAAAGTTTTCCCATTAAAACTCAAACATTACTCCACATTACCATTTAAGATATTTAACTGATTATTCCAAGCCTTATTCTTCCAGAGAACCTGAAAATGACTGTCAAGTTTCTAAACACCAATACATACACACTTCTACTAGGTTTCTGATCAGGATTACATTAAATTTATAAGTTATTTTAGAAACACCTAAACTGTTTACAACATGACTCTTCATCTGAATAAAGTATTCCTTTATAATTATATTCAGCTCAGTTGAGATTGTTAGGTTTTTTTCCAAATTGGTTTTTATTGTTGTTGTTCACTGTGGCTAGAGGAAAGGATGGTGTTAACAGATTTTTAAAAGAATTTTTATTGTGGTATATTGACATGAATTTCAGTCAGACAGCATAAACATTCAATATTTGTATACACTGCAAAATAATCACAATTATTTTTTCTCATGATGAGGATTAAGATCTACCCTCTTAGCAACTTTGAAATATGCAATACAGTTTTACTAACCTTAGGACACTGTTATCTTCCATCCCCATGACTCATAACTGGACGTTCGTACTTTTGAATCACTTCACCCATTTTGCCTACCCCCCTGAACCCTCTATTTGGCAACCAACAATCTGTTCTCTGATCTCTGAGCCTGGCATTTTGTTTTTTAAGTTCCATATATAAGTGGGATTATACCGTATTTGTCTTTGTTGGTCTTACTTCACTTAGCATAACGCCCTCAAGGTCCATCCATGATGTTACAAATGGCAAGATTTTATTCTTTATTATGGCCAAGTAATAGTCCATTATATATATATATATATACACTACATCTTATTTATGCTTTCATCTATTGAGGGACACTTGGGTTGTTTCCATGTCTAGGCTATTGTTAATAATGCTACAGTACACATGGAAGTGAAAATGATTTGTTAATTAGCGTTTTTGTTTTCTTCAGACAGGTATCTAGAAGTCCAACTGCTAAATCACATGGTAGTTCTTTTTGAATTTTTTTTTTTTTTTTGAGGAATCTCCATACTGTTTTCCATAGTGGCTGCACTAATTTACATCCCCACCAACAGTACACAAAGATTCTTTTTTCTCCATATCCTCTCCACAACTTGTAAATTCTTGTCTTTTTAATAACAGCTATTCTAACACGTGTGAAGTGATATTTCATTGTGGTTTTGATTTGCATTTCTCTGACTAGTGATGTTGAGCATCTTTTCATGTGCCCTACCGACCATCTGTATGTTTTCTTTGGAAAAATGTCTATTCATATCCCATAGCCATTTTATAATCCAGTTGTTGGCTATGAATTCTTTTGGGTATTAACTCTTATCAGGTTGATTTGCAAATACTTCCTCCCAGTAAGTAGGTTGCCTTTTCTTTTTCTGATCATTTCCTTTGCTGTGCAGAAGCTTTCTAATTTGAGGTAGTCCCACTTGTTTATTTTTGCTCTTGTTGCCTTTGCTTTTGGAGTCTGATCCAAAAAATCACTGCCAAGGCCACTGTCAGGGAACTTAGACACTTTTTTATTCTTCTAGGAGTTTTATGGTTTCAGGTCTTAAATTCAAGTACATGGACATTTTGAGTTGATTTTTGAGTACGGTATAAGACAGGGGCCCAGTTTGATTCTTTACCATATAGCTGTCCAGTTTTCCCCACACATTTATTGTAGAGCTACCCTTTCCCCATTGTATCTTCTTGGCTCCTTTGCTGCAAATTAATTGAATATGTATGCATTGATTTACTTCTGGACTCTATTTGGTTCCAGTGATCTATGTGTCTGTTTTTATGGCCATGCCATACAGTTTGGACTCCTAGAGCTTTGTAATACCATTTGAACTCAGGGAGTGTGATACCTCCAGCTTTTTTTTTTTCAAGATTTCTTTAGCTATTTGGGGTCTTTTGTGGTTCTACACAAATTTTAGTACTGTTCATTCTATTTCTGTGAAAAATGGCATCGAAACTTCAGGGAGTGCACTGAAATTCTACATAGCTCTTTGGCTATTATGGATATTTTAACAATATTCTTCCAATCCATGAACATGGAATATCTTTCCATTTATTTGTGTCATCTTCAATTTTTCATCATTGTCTTACAGTTTTCAGTGTAAAGGTCTTTCACCTCCTTGGTTAAATTCATTACTAGGCATTTTATTCTTTTGAAGCAACTGTAAATGGGATTGGTTTCATAGTTTGTTTTTTTTTTTCTGTAGTTCACTGTTGCTGTACAAAAATGCAAAAGATTGGGGCGCCTGGGTGGCTCAGTCGGTTAAGCGTCTGCCTTCAGCTCAGGTCATGATCCCAGGGTCCTGGGATCAAGCCTCGCATCGGGCTCCCTGCCCAGCGGGAAGCCTGCTTCTCCCTCTCCCACTCTCCCTGCTTGTGTTCCCTCTCTCGCTGTCTCTCTGTCAAATAAATAAACAAAATCTTTAAAAAAAAAATGCAGAAGATTTCTGTATATGGATTTATATGGATTTTGTATCCTGCAACTCTACTGAATATATTAGTTATCGTAAGTTTTTTTTGGTGGAGTCTTCAGCGTTTTCTACATATCACATCATCTGTAGTGACAATTTTACTACTTTTCCAATTTGGAAGCATTTTACCTTTTTCTTGCCTAATTGCTCTGGCTAAGACTTAAAATAGTACATTGAATTAAACTGTTGAGAGTAGGCATCCTTCTCTTATTCCTAATCTTAGAGGAAAAGCTGTCTGCTTTTCCCCATTGCATATGATGTTAACTGTGGGTTTGTCCCATATGGCCTTTATTCTATTGAGATACATTTCCTCTATATTCAGTTTGTCTGGAGTTTTCATCATAAATGGATGTTGAATTTTGTCAAATGGTTTTCCTGCATCTACTGAGATGATATTTTTATACTTCATTTTGTTGTTAACCATGTTAGTTGATTTGTCAAAGTTGAACCATCATCCTTGTTATCTCCAGAATAAATCCCACTTAATCATGGTGTATGATCCTTTTAAGGTACTGCTGAATTTGTGTGCTGACATTTAGTTGTAGATTTTTGTATCTATGTTCATCAGCAATATTGGCCTATAATTTTTTCTTGTGGTATCCTTGTCTGGCTTTGGTATCAGTGCTGGCCTCAATGCTGGCCTCATAAAATGGAATTGCTGCCTTCTCTTGTTTTTTTTTTTTTTTGGAACAGTTTGATAAGGATCAGTATTAATTCTTCTTTGAATGTTTGGTAGAATTGTCCTGGACTTTTGTTGCTGGGACGTTTTTGACTACTGATACAGTCTCTTTACTAGTAACTGGTCTATTGAGATTTTCTACTTCATCAGGATTTAGTCTTACAAGGTTGTATGTTTCTAAAAATTGATCTGTTACTTCTAGGTTGTGCAATTTTTTTGGCATAAAATTGTTCATAGTGGTCTCTCATGACTCTTTGTATTTCTGTGGTATAAGTTGTAAGGTCTCCTCTTTTATTTCTGATTTTATTTATTTGAGCCATCTCTCCTTCTCTCTTGGTGAGTCTAACTAAAAGTTTATCAATTTTGTCTTTTAAAAGAACCAGCTTAGTTTTTTCTGCTGTATTTTTAATCTGTATTTCATTTCTGCTCTTTGTTACTTCCATTATTCCACTAACTTTGGTTTCATTTTCTAGTTCTCTGATGTGTAAAGTTAAGTTTGAGATTTTTCTTGTTTCCCAGGTAAGCATTTATTGATACGAACTTCCTTCTTAGAACTGCTCTGGCTGCATTCAATAAATTTTTGTGTTGTATTTCCATTTTTATTTGTTTCGAGAGAATTTTTAATTTCTCTCCTGATTTATTCATTGACCCAGTGGTTCTGTAGCATTTTTTTTTTAATTTTTGCAAAAGATTTTATTTATGTATTTGAGAAAAAGAGCAAAAGAGCGAGCAAGCAATCGAGCACATGAGCAGGGGGAGGGGTAGAGGAAGAGGGACAAGCAGACTCCCTGCTCAGCAGGGAGCCCGACGCAGGGCTCAGTCCCAGGACCCTGGGATCATGACCTGAGCTGAAGGCAGACGGTTAATGACTGAGCCACCCAGGTGCCCCTGCAGCATACTGTTTAAACTCCACATATCTGTGAATTTTCCAGTCTTCTTCCTTTAATTGATTTCTAGTTACATATCATTGTGCTCAGAAAAGATGCTTGATAAGATTTCATTCTTTTTAAATTTATTAAGACTTGCTTTGTGGCCTAACCTATGATCTATCCTGGAGAATGTTCCATATGCACTTGAGAAAAATGTATATTCTGGCTTTTGGATGGAATGTTCTGTATATAGCTTTTAAGTCCATCTGGTCTAACATGTTATTTAAGAACAGTGTTTCCTTACTGATATCTTGGCTAGATGATGTAAGTGGGGTATTACATTCCCCTATTATACTGCTATCAATTTTTCCCTTTAGGTCTCTTAATATATGCTTTATATATATATTCAGGTGCTTCAATGCTGGGTGCATATATTACATCGTAGTGGTGGACTGACACCTTTATCACTATATAATGTCCTTCTTTGTCTCTTAATTCCTCTTATTTTAGAGTCCATTTTGTCTATTAACCTACCCCAGCTTTCTTTTGGTTTCTATTTGCATGGAACATCTCTTTCATCCCTTTAACTTTGGTCTTATATCTGAAGTGAGTCTCTTACAAGCAGCATATAGATGTTTTTATTATTTTTAATCCATTCAGCTATTCTGTCTTCTGATTGGAGAATTTAGTCCATTTACAGATTATTGATAGCTATGTACTTACTGGCATGTTGTCAACTGTTTCCTGGCTGTTTCTATAGTTTGTCTCTGTTTCTTTCTTCTCTGTGCTCTTCCTTTGTGGTTTGAGGACTTTATTTACTGGCATGCTTAAATTCCTTTCTCATTTTTTGTGTATCTACTATAGGTTTTTGCTTTGTAGTTACCCTGGGGCTTACATATAACAACCATTTTAAGTTGAGAACCACTGAAGTTTGAAGATATTCTAAAGCTCTACCTTATTTTTAGTCTCCCCCCACTGACATTTGATGTTTTTGATGTCACATTTTATCTTTATCTAGTGTATCCCTTAACTAATTACTGTATAGTTATTTTTACTATTTTTGTTTTTTAATCCTCATGCTACCTTTATAAGTAATTAATCCACTACACCTTTACCATATGCTCACCTTTGCCAGTGAGATTTATACTTATATTTGTTTTCTTATTAATTAGTGCCCTTTCTTTTCAGCTTAAAGTCCTTTTAACATTTCTTGTCAGGTTGGTTTAGTTGTAATGAACTTGTTTACCTTATGCTTATCTAGAAAACTCTTTCTCTCTCCTTCAATTCTAAATGCTAACTTTGCAGGGTATTCTTGGTTGGAAGCTGTTTTCTTTCAGTACTTTGAATGTATCCTGCTGTCCCCTTTCTGGCCTGCAATGTTTGTGCTGAAAAACATGCTGACAGTCTTATGGGGGTGGGGGGTTCGGTTACCCCTACATGTAACAAGTGGTTTTTCTCTTGCTACTTTTAAGACCTCTTTAACTTTTGGTATTTTAATTACAAAAGGTCTTGGTGTAAGTCTCTTCGGGATCATCTAACTTGGAACCTTCTGGTCTTCCTGGATCTGGATGTCTGTTTCCTTCCCCAGGTTAGGAAAGTTTTCAGCTATTACTTCTTCAAGTAAGTTCTTTGTGCTTTTCTCTACCCTCTCCTCCTTCTGGAACACTTACAATGCAAATGTTAGTCTGCTTGATGTTGCCCCTTTAAGACCCTTGAGCTATCCTCACTTTTTTCATTCTTTTTGCTGCTCTGATTGGGTGAGTTCCACTGTCCTCCTTCTGCTCCATCTAGTCTGTTGTTGAACGCCTCTAGTTTCTCAGTCATGTATTTTTCAGCACTGTGACTTACATTTGATATTTGATACTTTCTTATATTTTCTATTTAAGTTCTTTGTCCATCCATTCTTATCCCAAGTTCAATGAGCATCTTTATGACCATTTCTTTGAGCTCTCTATCAGGCAAATTACTTACCTCCATTTCATTAAGGCTTTTTTCTGAAGTTTTTATCTTGTTCTTTTATTAGAAACATTCTTTTGTTTCTCGATTTTGCTTAACTCTGTTTCTACGTATAAGATGAAATAGCCACCTCTCCCAGGCTTGAAGGAGTAGCCTCATGTAGATGAACCTTAACATCCAACCTTGCTAACTGCTACTTGTCTCTTGACATTTCATGATTATCCAAGCAGCTTGTTCTTTTTTAATAGCTCCCAATTGTTGGAAGGTGTGCCAAGACCTGTCATTATCCCAAAGGAGGTAATCTCAGCACCTACACTGAGACTGATTGGAAGGAAGCCAAATCATCAGGCAGCAGCTTTTGAATAAAGCAAATATACACAGTCTTGTAAGACCACAAGCATAAGACCTGCTAGCCACCAGACCAGGCAATCTACAGGTATCTGCTAGGCAACAGCTGAAAAAACCAGGGCTCCAGACAAGTGTATAATCTCCTTTGTGGAGGATACCAGCAAGCTGTAGCAAGACAGAGGGAGAGTGCAAAAATGACATTGTTCAGCCTATGTTCCCTGGATGGTAAAGATGGTACCCACTTAAAAAAAAAAAAGTCTGGAATAAAAGAATGTGTGTGTATATACATGTGTATCTGTATGTGTGTGTGTGTATGTATGTATATATGGCACCTGCCAGCTTTCATAAGTTAGTTAGCACTAAAATGTTGCCCACTAGCTCCTCTGTCCCTGGAGAGTATCCCCTATAGGCCCCTGCCTCTTATGATTAGCAAATGAATCTCTTTCACACATAGTCTGGGTACGTTTTGAATGGCTGCCTCTGCCCTGGTCCCTAGGGTGAGTGAATTTCTGTAAGAGCCCTCTAAAAGCTGTTTCTCAGATCACTATAGCCCTGGGTATTAGGGGCATGAGCTCTGTTGCTTTCCAAAGCTAGATGTTCTGGGGGCTCTTCTCTCAGGTACAGGTCTTAAAAGTTGGGGTGCCTGATGTGCGGTAGGAACCTTTCACTCAGGAAGAAGCTCCAGGTATGTGAGTTCCCTTCTGATTGTAGACTGCAGTGCTGGAGGTGGGGTCTGTGGGGAGACTGGGTCTCAGCCTCTCCTGCATGCTTCCATGTGACCCTTTTCTTGTTTGCTAACGTGAGGGAACTGTTCAGGTAGTTTTCAGGTCTTTTTTAGAGGAAATTGTTCCAGATGTAGCTGTAGATGTGGTGTGTCCATAGAAGGAAGAGAGTTCAGGATCCTCCTCTGTTGCCATCTTATACTACCTCTCCAACTCTGATTAGTTTTTTTTTTTTTTAATCATCTTTTCTGCATTAGAATTCCTAACTGGTTATTTAAAATGCAACTAATTTTTGCATTAAACTCAACTTTACTAAAAGCTCTTATAGCAAATAGCTTTTCAATTGATTCCCTCGGGTTTTTCAGGAATGTAACATAACTTGTAAGTAATATCTGGGTTCTTCCTTCCAGTATTTATTACTGCTTACTTTATTCTCTTTTCTACCTGTTCTAACACCTCCAGAAAAATCTTATACCATTAACAAGCATAATATAAGGTGTCTTTGCCATTCCAGACTTTAACTGCTTTATGTGTTTCATTATTAAGACTGATGTTGCTGGGCACCTGGGTGGCTCAGTTGGTTAAGTGACTGCCTTCGGCTCAGGTCATGATCCTGGAGTCCCGGGATCGAGTCCCGCATCGGGCTCCCTGCTCGGCAGGGAGTCTGCTTCTCCCTCTGACCCTCCTCCCTCTCATGCTCTCTGTCTCTCATTCTCTCTGTCTCAAATAAATAAATAAAATCTTTAAAAAAAAAAAAAAAAGACTGATGTTGCTGGTCTTTTCAGGTTAAGGACAAATTCATGTATTTATATTTACTCAGTATTTTAATCAGGAATAGATGGTGAATTTTTTTTTTTTTTTTTTTTAAGATTTTATTTATTTATTTGAGACAGAGAGCATGAGAGGGAGGAGGGTCAGAGGGAGAAGCAGACTCCCTGCCGAGCAGGGAGCCCGATGCGGGACTCGATCCCGGGACTCCAGGATCATGACCTGAGCCGAAGGCAGTCGCTTAACCAACTGAGCCACCCAGGCGCCCGATGGTGAATTTGATCATCTGTTTCCTTTGGCTTAACAGATTTTATTTTGAAATATCTTTAGGGATGCCTGGGTGGCTCAGTTGGTTAAGGGTCTGCCTTCAGCTCAGGTCAGGATCCCAGGGTCCTGGGATGGAGTCCCACATCAGGGCTCCTTGCTTGGCAGGGAGCCTGCTTCTCCCTCTGCCGCTCCCCCTGCTTGTGCACACTCTCTCTCTGACAAATAAATAAATAAAAATCTTTAAAAAAAAAAAAAAAAAAGATGCTAGCTTAAAGAAAGAAATATCCTTAATTCCTGGAATAAACCTCATTTGGCCATGACCTATTACTCATTTAATCTGTGAGATTCTATTTCTTAATATTTCAACTTAGGACTTTTATAAGGATAAGACACTCACCTGATACTTTAATACATCTACATTATAGTAAGAAGCAGCTGGATTTTGCTCTGATAGCTTCTTGAGGTAGATAGTAACAGCTTGCATGTTCATCCAAAAATCTTTTGTGTTAGAATCACACTGCGATGGATCACTGTATGCGTAAGAAATATTTTTGTTATTTTATCTGACTTGGCTTTATCCTTTGCCTCTGTATTGTCATTTGGTGACCTGGGAAAGACTAGTAGGAATAACCCAAAAGGAGGGAAAACTAAAGTTAGGGGGATAAAGAACAGAACACAGAAACTTCCTTGAATAATGAAATAATGGGAGGGAGAGAAGGATTTAACAACTACCACGATCCCCACCCAAGACACACACAGGCAGTAGAAGGCTGTATTGTCACCCAACTCAATTATTATTACTTCAATAAAGAAGGAAAAGTTTTACAGGAATTTCACCTTCAAAACAAAAGTACACAAACCTGAACACAAGTTGTGCATTTGGAAGAATTTGCTCTAGTCTGCTGATATTTTTCACCCTGAAGCATAGCACAGCTGGAGATGGATTGCTAGTGAAGACCTTAATAATTCCACTTGGGAATGATATTGTCATGTCACCAGTGATCTTCACAATACACCTGAAATTAGGGAGTTGGAAAATTTTAAGTGGTGTATATAAGGCGTTGTAATATACACTTAAAACATACTTGGTTAAAAAGGACACATAAAATCTTTCATCATAATTAATTATATTGAAAAAATAATTGGTATTTAAAAAATGATGGTATGTGAAATGGCATATGCATGTATCCTCATCTTTGCTTAGACTTAAACTCCAAACACAAATGCAAGCATAAAGATCATATTCCTTCACTTGTTTGTGGAAACCATCCCCTGGCTGTACTATAAGGACACTGCTTCCTTGGTAACATTATCCTAGATCCACTCGCAGCTTTTTTTCCCTGAAAAACCCCACAGAGTCCTGGGCCTGACAGTGGCAGTGGGAGATGTTGCCCCTTCCAACTCTCTATTCCTACTTCCTTCCTAAAAACCTCCAGCCTCTTTTGTAACCCCAACCATCAAACTATACTACTTGGTATTCCATCCCTTTCAAGTTACCTTCAATACTCCCTTTAATTTTCCTGAAAATTTTAGCTCTTGGCCCACTGTCAGTCTGTCTCTGTACCACTACTCCTATCTTAATTTTTAGCAATTTCAATATCCACACAGATAATCCTAATATTTTGGTCACCTAGTTCTCAGCCCCTTACCTCCACTGATCCTGTCTTCCAGACTACCTCAGACACACCACAGCCCCTCCATCATCTCAATTTCAGCATCCCCGCTCCTCTAACGGCCACTTCCTCTTTTCCCGGCTCATTCTGTCTAGTACCACATCTCCAACAAGTCTCCAACCTCCTCAAAGCTTCCACAATCCACTGTTCCTACTACCTTTTCACTCATTCCTTCAGATCCCCATTTCCTCGTCTCTTGGGATTTCCTGGTCCATCACTGTGCAATGCTACCTCTTCTCATACCTTCTTTCTCCTCCAACCTGCAATATTCCTTTCCCCTACCCGTAGCCATTGACTTTAAATTTTCCTGAGGAAATAAAATCAGGAAAGAACTTACTCAGTCTCACAACTGCACTCCTACTTGACTCTGTATTCGTACCTTCCCTCCTGTTTCAACAGATGATCAGTCTGTGCACCTAAGGCCAATCTCACTGCTCCTGCATTGATGCTCATCTCGTTCTACATATCAAAGGACTTCACTCATGGAATTGTACCCTTTCCTGCAAGTTCAATTTTTTCCAAAAATAATGGATCTTTCCCATTAGTGTACAGACATGATAAAATGTATATCATCTTTTAAAAAATGAACTAAAATTAATAAAAACTTTCTCTGATTCTATCAATCATTTCTCTGCTGTTACCACTCCACCTCTCTCCTTCCACTTGGAGCAAAACATCTTGAAAGTTTTCTACACTTTCCCTTTTCAAATATAGTCATATTTGCATCATCTCCTACTCTTGAACTCCCTCCAAGCATGCTTTCATCTCCAGCACTCAACTAAAATCACTCTTGTAAATGTCACCAATGAGTTCCATAATGTCAAAGGTCCATTTTTCCTGACGTATCATCAGCATCAGTTCATCCTTCACGAAAGGGTTTTAATTCACTTCATTTCTGGGACACTGCTCTACTGGTTCTCTCCTCACCTCTCTTGCTGCATGCTGTATCAAATTCCTTTACCAAATCACTGTCATCTTCCTATTTTCGAAACACTGAAGGGAGCCAGAGTTCTCATCAGATCTCTTCTGTATTCCCTGAGGCCTGTGGCTCTCAGGATTGTATACAAATTAATGACTACTAAATACTTTATCTCTCGCCTAAGATCTATTCCCTGAACTCCAGAGTCATGTATTTAGTTGTTTTAATAAGTACTTTAAACTTACCAATCTCTTCCCTTCCCAAATCTTGACAACCCTTGTTTTCAAAAGGAATTCAATATCGCATTATTACTCACGATTTCCTCAGCTAATAACCTTATATAAGCTGCCATCATCTCTCACCTGGACTGCTGTGGTTAACCTTCTCTGCTTGTACTCTGGCTCCTTCTAGTTTATTCTCCATATGGCAGCCACAGTGCTCCTTCAAAAACCTAAGTAACCTCATCATTTCTCTGCTCAAAAGCCTTCACTGGTTTCCCACCTTGCTCAAAATAAACTCCAAACTCACCATGGTCTACAATTCCCAACCTGATCTGGTCCCTCTAAGGACTTATCTTTGACTACTCCCTTGCTAATTCCAACTTAGTGACGTAATATTCTCTTTGCTGTTCATCGAATATGCCAAGCACACTCTGCCCTCAGACATCTGCATGGTTTGCTCCACAATGTCTTTGAAACACCTTAAATTTAACATCAAAAAGGTTTTCTTTGGGGGCACCTGCGTGGCTCAGTCGTTAAGGGTCTGCCTTCAGCTCAGGTCATGATCTCAGGGTCCTGGGATCGAGCCCCGCATCGGGCTCCCTGCTCTGCGGGAAGCCTGCTTCTCCCTCTCCCACTCCCCCTGCTTGTGTTCCCTCTCTAGCTGTATCTCTCTCTGTCAAATAAATAAATAAAATCTTTTTTAAAAAAATGGTCCTCTCCGATCATTTTATCTAAAAAAAAAAAAAAAAAAAATTACCCCTCTATTGTAATTTTGTCTCCTCTTACCCTAGTTTATTTTTCTTCATAGCATATATATCAATACCACTCCCTTTCATGTTGTTCAACATGTAATTATCCATTAATTACTCAAGTGTGGAGGATACATCAATATAG
This sequence comes from Neomonachus schauinslandi, assembly GCF_002201575.2. NCBI lineage: Eukaryota > Metazoa > Chordata > Mammalia > Carnivora > Phocidae > Neomonachus > Neomonachus schauinslandi. The sequence continues at coordinate 51,895,288 of NC_058409.1, read as the reverse complement.
AAAAAGTTCTCTCAAAGTTTTGCATTACTGTAAGAGAAAACTAATAAGCTGATTCTCACATAATACAAGCTTATAACATTGTCTTTCTTACACATAGTAAGCATTCAAATATTTGATGAATGAATGTATGCTGAATGAGTACGGTTATACATGAAAAGTAGGGGTGGTCATTCACCAAAACATTTTCTTAAAAGAAGGGGGTTAAACCAATTCCTTGATAAGAGTTTCATAAATGAGACATATATTCTAGGTCTCTCTGGCAAATATAACACTTTACCAAAGATATACATTAAACCAAGATTCAGAGTTCTATCCCTCGTCAGCTGCCATCATCCTGCTCTATAGACATGTCAAACAACAGATGGGTCGTAATGGTCATAAACCTTGGGTAAGAATATAAATAAACTGGGGAGATAAAGCCATTAATGCTGATTATAGTGATTTTTTTTTTTTAAAGACAATGGCTAAATGACTATATTTGATAGCAAAAAAGGCAGGTAAATAAATAACAGAAAACTATTACAGAATCAAAATGTAACTCTGAAAATTTACCACTAGGCCCTCTCCCCACCAAACACATGCACACACACACACACATCTTTTTAAAACTAACTTGGTGGGATCTGCTCCTTTAAAATAGGCATTAACAGATTCTGTGAGGGCAACTGCCACAGGTAAGGTGTCTTGATTTCCAAGGCTGACAGGGCTGGGACCTCGTGACACACCTAGAATACATACAATTCATTTGTTAAATCCTACATAAACACATTTATAAAATTCATCAAGACAGGTAAAATCACAATGTTAGCTTGTCACAAATGACTCTATTACTGGTTCCATTGATGGCTCATGTATAAATCTGGAGGTTAAGAAATAGAGCATAAAACACATTGGAACGTAATACAGAGGACAAAAAAAGTCAGGAAAACACATCACACTGACTTCTTTTAAATGAAATGACACTGAACACTGGGGTTAAGGAATATCAGAACCCTTCCCCTGAAGAACTAAAATTACTAAAACATTTCTTCACAACCCTTCAGATACTAAATTGTTTCAGGTTCTACCAATCACATACAGCAGGGCATTAAACTGGATTTTTGTATTTCAGCTACTTCTATACATCAGCTATTTCTAAATTATACACTACCCATTATAATTCTTTTACTTCTTCTTTGTCTAATGCTTACATTTTATTTCCTTACCTTGATAAATGGGATTAATGTTTTTTTTATAACATTCCTGTTATAAATATAATCCTGTATATTATCTAAGTAAACTTTATCTATATAAACATCAGGGTTTTATTTTGTTTTTTTTTTTTTAAGACTTCATTTATTTATTTGACAGAGACACAGTGAGAGAGGGAACACAGCAGGGAGAGTGGAAGAGGGAGAAGCAGGCTTCCCGCTGAGCAGAGAGCCCGATGCGGGGCTCCATCCCAGGACCCTGGGGATCATGACCTGAGCCGAAGGCAGACGCTTGACTGAGCCACCCAGGCACTCCTAAACATCAGTTTTTTTTGAAGAATAATAAAATGTAGGGGCGCCTGGGTGGCTCAGTCGTTAAGCCAGTAACATAAAAATCTCAACAAATCACAACAGCTACTATTTACTAACTCTAACATGTGTCCAGCACTGAGCTAAGGTAGCATGAAAAAAATGCTGCCTTTTGAAACCAAAAGTAGTTTTCCAAAGCGGGAGCATACTTGGGGAATGAGGGATGGCTAGAAAGATGAGAGGGGAGGAGGATGTATCTAGAGAAATGTTTAAGGCCCAGATCACAGCATGGAGGACCTTTAATTTTATCCTTATGGCACTAAAAACCACTAAGAATGTTTAAGAGAAACATGGCTACATTTTTCATTTAGTAAGATCACTCTGAACACAGAGTGGATCCTGGAATGAAGAGAAAAATGTCTGTTGTCATGGATTCAATTTTGGATCAGGTGAGAGATGATTAAATGAAAGGTAAGGAGGGGCGCCTGGGTGGTTCAGTCGTTAAGCGTCTGCCTTCCGCTCAGGTCATGATCCCAGGGTCCTGGGATCCAGCCCCTTATCGGGCTCCCTGCTCAGTAAGAAGCCTGCTTCTCCCTCTCTCCCTCCCCCTGCTTGTGTTCCCTCTCTCACTGTCTCTCTGTCAAATAAATAATATCTTTAAAAAATAAATAAATAAATAAATAAATGAAAGATAAGGGGCTGATCAAGAGGCAGAAATTTCAGGTATGTGCATAGGAAAATGTTAAGTGAAAAAAAAAAGACTAAGTATAGATTAACTGAATACAACTATGCAAACACATGCTTGTGCACTGGGAAAATTTCACTGTATATGTGAATAAGTTCAGTGAACTTTAAAAAAAAAAATACATTGTTCTAGGGGTGCCTGGGTGGCTCAGGTGTTAAGCATCTGCCTTTGGCTTCAGGTCATGATCTCAGGGTCCTGGGATTGAGCCCCACATCGGGCTCCCTGCTCGGCAGGAAGCCTGCTTCTCCCTCTCCCACTCCCCCTGCTTGTGTTCCCTCTCTCTCTCTTTCAAATAAATAAATAAAAATCTTTAAAAAAAAAATACATTTTTCTAAACTAGAGGGTCACCAGAAATTCAGAAAAGCGTATTTTTCAGAGGAAGATGAAAGCTATTATACTTTTTTACTAAACAAAACTATATTCTCAATTATGAATTCAATCTTTTCCCTTAAAACACCTACAACAAATGGATATTTACACAGTCATGGGTAACGCTAATGTCTGCTCCTACTTTGACATAAAAAAAATCAAAAGAAGGGGCGCCTGGGTGGCTCAGTCTTTGGGCATCTGCTTTCGGCTCAGGTCATGATCCCAGAGTCCTGGGATCGAGCCCCACATTGGGCTCCCTGCTCGGTGGGAAGCCTGCTTCTCTCCCTCTCCCCCGCTTGTGTTCTGCTCTCACTCTCTCTCTTCTGTCAAATAAATAAATAAAATCTTTAAAAAATAAATTCAAAAGAAACCTACATATTATTATTTTTAATTATCCAACTTGGGCATATAAAATGAGAATTCTTGAAATAGTCCCTGTAAATTGTTAAGCCCATTATTGAAATATTGGCAAGTAGAAAAAAATCACTGAACAGTAAGGGGAAAAAACTCAAAACCCACTTAACATCTTGGCATATCCCCTTGAGTATTTCCTATTCTTATTTGCCTTTCAAAATCATATTGCATATGCATAGTTCAAAAAAAAGTTTGACATAGGAAATATGTAATCAAGTCCTTAAAATAGTATAGAAGTCTAAATTTATAATGTACTATTCAGAATAAATCATTTCTTAGAAATAAAAAAGTCCCTGTATTCTTTAGAATGGTATCACATATTCTAATTTTGGTGTCATTGTTCTATATTTAAACAACTGTATGTTTCGAAAATGCAGAGAGCTTATAAAATTGAAGTAAGAAGTATCTTCCTATAACAATCAATGGATAATTTTGTGGAATTCCTTTTGGCTCAGGATTAAAAAACACTCCCAATTATTTGCTACCTTTGTACCTCCAACCTCACCTCACAATATGGATGGCTTTCCTAGGACAGTCTTTGCTCTGGTAGTTGAGGTATTACCATTCTTTTAACTGACATAGTCTTTCTGCTTCTTTTCTAATCACTTTTTCTCTGGTTCTGACAACTTTAGCAATAAGATTTATGGACATTCTTTAATGCTGAGGAGGAAAGAAAAGCAAGGAGATGGAAGGCAATACAGAAATACTGTAGGTTTTTATAAGGGGGGAGCTGATATCAATAGATCCTGTACAGCAACTGGACATAATTAGTACAAAATCGAGAAAGTTAAACCTTAGAGTTATTCTTGACTTCTGAGACAGCATACATCGCTGAAAAAGGAAAAATGAGGTAACAAAGTATTTTAGATACTTTAGGATCATTAGTCAACACATACGTTGCTTCTGATACAATACCTTGTGAAGTCTCACAGTGCTTTTCAATTTCAGAGAGTGTCCCAATCAAATTATCATCTTCTATCATATTTAAATAAAAGTATTGCAGGAAAAGAAAACATTTTCAAGAAGAATCAAAAACTTAAACATAATAAAAAAAAAGTTAACTTTTATGGTAGATTTAAAGTGCCTTTGTTGTACAAAATCCACATTGTATCTTGCCTGCCATACCATCGTATCACCTCCCTGTGGTTCCCTTATTGCCGGCGCTGGCCCAAACTAAAAACAAGTATGTACCTAGTACCTACTCAATCAAAAACAGTTTCCATCACAAATTGAAATCCTTCTAAATAACCTAGGGAAAATGGAGAACTAAAGCAAATTTTGGTTACCCAGACCACCTGTCTAACTTTTAAAGGACCCTCTGTTTTTTATGACTGAAACAGTCTGCAAAACCAAAATTAGTAACATATATACAAAGAAAATATAAGAAGAAAGTGCTCAATACAGCAAATAGAAAAACTTACTAGATGTATTCTACCTGAAGTTAAAAGATAGGAAAAATGATATGCTCATAAAGGTGTATATAAAATAAGATGGTAACATCATGTTTGGACATGTAAAAATCAAAGAACTTTTAATCTTACGTTAGCCTATATTATGTCATTTCTACGATGGCCACACTTAGAAAATGCCCTTCTCCTTTCTGAGTTTTGACAAATCAAATTGGATATAATTAAATCTGCTTAAATATGGCTATTATTCTCAAACTTAGCATGCATCACAATCACCTGGAAGGCCTGTTTAAAAATTGCTAGCCCCACACCAAGTTTGGGATTTAAAAGGTCTCTGTTTCTAGTAAGTTCCCAGGTGATGCACACAGATGATGTAGGTACAAGGATCACACTTGGAGCACTACTGAATTATGCTGAGTTAGTGTGCATCAGTGATTGGCATTATCAAAGATAAACTCATTACTACTTAGAAGCAGTGGCAGGGACAGTTCTAACTTTGATGAGAAGTTGTCACTCCCATAACACAGCAGCTTTAAGTGGCTTTGTGCTTTACTAACAGTGGGTGAGAAATGTAGTAAGAATTTGTAGAAAAAATTAAAGATAGAAAAATGTCTTGAGCAAAATCTAGATGTAATAAAATACTGGATTTACTGGGTGGGATTTAGGTTTATACGCCTGCATCCTAACATCTACTTTTAGATCTTTATGATTTAAATTCTTGTAGAAATACTTATTAATTGCAAGCACAAAACTCCTTTAAGTTGAATCATTATTAAAATAAAAACTCCAAGGAATGCAAGTATCACTTCACATTAGAAAGGACTGCATAATATTTGGCCTTCAACTATTTATATTGGTCAGTAGTTTATAAATTTGATGCACTCTTAACAGTGCTTAAAAAAAAAAAAAAGCCTCCTATTCAAGTAACAGAAACTGTGTAACAGAAAAGGAAAATGTGGCTAGTTTGATAACACCAGGTGTGTTTCCAAAATCCAAAATTTCTAATGTTAAATTCTTCATGAGCTCATTAAAAAACAAAATTCAGCCTGACCATACTCGGAATGCTAACTATCACATGTAATCTATGATAATCACTTACCTACTGTTGGAGTATTGGCAGCACTTAATGAAGCTGAAGATGAGATAGAGGAAGAACTTTCTGCCCGGGCTAAAGGAGCTGCAGGAGGTGGGCTAGTATTGGAAGTTACAGGTGGGCTGAATGGCCTGGGCTTAAAAACAAAAAGTTATTTACCAAAATGCTAAAACAGTTCTTCCTTATAAGAAAAGATTTTTAGGTATCAGGTAAGATTAATTTTAATATACTAAATCTAATTTATTGTTTCTTGTAACTAAAAATAGAAATGCCCTAGGTCAAATCATTTTCAAGAGTAGATTAAAGGCTGAGAAGGCTATTTTAAAATAATGCTGTCAAGAGAACCTTTAACCAAAGAACATTTTCTCTATTTCAAAAAGTATGTTTAAGACAGATTCTCAGAAGTTAAATTGTAAGTTTAAACAGTATGAAGGCTTTTCATACATACTGCCAAACTGCTTCCCAAAAGGATTATTCACTTTACTGTCTATAAATATAAGAGAATATTTCTCTGCACCCTTGTCAGCAATGAATGAGCATTAGAAGAAAAATAACTTTTAAATTGATAAAAATAAGATTGGCATTTTGCGCCTTTTATGAGTTGTCTTTGTTAGCTTTCTCTGATTTAGTTTCGTGAGGGCTTAGTATAACCTGAGCTTTCACTAATCCTTTGCTTTATTTGCTGCAAACCCTAAATCTTGCCTGCCCTTTATTTTCGGTGTTTACAAACGTGTCCATTTTCCCTTTATAATTCCTTATAATGCTTCCTCATTGAGACAGTTTACCCCATAAAAGAGGTTTGAGAAATCTTAATTCTACTGTGTTCCCACTTTTCTAAACATAAAAACAAATACAAAAAATAGAACTTCATTTCTTTTACCTGGGGAAATGGATTTTTCCCTTCTACATTCCTAAGTGTTCCAATAATAGATGAGCAACACTTCCTCAGGGATTTCATTTTTTAAAATAAGGCATGCTTACCTTATTTAAAAATAACCTTTTCCTGCTTATAAAAGTATTAAGTGAAAACAATACTTATTTAGTGCCTACTATGTGTCAGGCCATGGGTTAGGAACTACATACAAAGCAGTGAATAAAAAAAGATATTGTTCCTGTCCTCAATTAGTTGAGGGACATGAAAAAAAAATGGCAAAAACAAAACCCTTAATAAGCATTCATACACTAAAATTAGTCAACTCTTGATTCTATGAATATACATTTATAAAAATTAGATACCATCCAAAGTGTTTTATACTAAGTAAACCCCCACTCCCGCAAATAACTTTAAACTATTAGTTCCAGAGAATGGCTTTTTGATGACTGATAATGATGACTAGTAAGACTGAAAAAATATAGTAAGGTGTAAAACTGCAGCTCCCTATATATACAGATGAAAGTAGTGCATGGCATGAGGCCAAACACATAGTAAATTCAACAGCTAATCTGAAACCTGCAAGCTTGGAAAAAAGTCCTGATCAACTACTGTGGGGGAAATTTCTCCTGTAGCAACATGGCCTTATGACCAATATTATGTCGCTACATTTTTATAATTTACAATTTAGAATGTGTACTTTATAATTTTTTATGAAAGGACAAAAACACCTATTTTTTCAAGTGGTTTTCCCTTATTGTAGAATGGCACTGTCCAGTATGGTAGCCACTAGCACTAGAAATGTGGCTAGTCCAAATTTGAGATGAGCTTTAAGTATAAAATGCACAGATTTTGAAGACTTAGCACACACAAACAGAAAAGATACTCTCACTCCTTATACTGATTACATTATAAAATGATTTTTTTTAATGAGTAAAATAAGTCAATTTCACTGTTTTTACTTTTTTAATGTGGCTACTAGAAAACTTTAATATATGTTGCTGTGTGGTATTTCTATTGAACAGCACTACTTAAAAACAGCAGTTCTTAAAATGCATCAGAAGCACTCAGAGGGCCACTTCACAGAGCTTCTGATTTTCCTGGGGTAGAGCCAGAGAAACTGCATTTCTACCAAGATCCTACGTGATGGTAATGCTGCTGCTGGTCTGGGGACCAAACTTTGAAAACAACTGCTCTAGAACAATGAGGCATTCCCTATCGAAATGTGAAAGGGTGTGATTATAGACCTTGTGAACATCTAGTCTCCCCAGAAAAGTGCACATACAAGCATGCAAGGAAAAGAGCACTCTGATGTACAGCTGGAGAGAATTCAAATCAGCATAACCTTTCTGGTGGTCAATACAGCAATAATCAAGAGTCTTAAAAATGTGCCTTTAGTTCATGAATTTTACTTTAAAATTTTTTACTAATAATGTATGCAAAGAAGTAAACAAAAGGATATTCATTAAGACATTGTTTATAATGAAATCATTAAGGCAATGCTGAATAATGAAAACTTGGAAATAAACTAAATGTCAAATAATCACATTTCTAAAAACCTTTGAAAATTTAATGCTGACAGACAGTGGTGTTGTAAGAGCATTTATGCTCTGCAGTCGTTTCAAAAGGTGCTCCTTGAAGCCCTCAGGGTGGTTTCTAGAAGGTTTGCAAGGCTAGGGCAGGGAATAAAGGGTGAAAGATTCAAGTAGAAAAGTCCCACTTTTACTTATTTAATAGATTTGCAACTTAAAATCATTTGACAAAGGATTCTACCACTTGAAAGAAGTTTGAAATATATGGAATAATTCATGAAATAGAAAGATATCCCCCAAATATTTTCAAGTGAAGAATAAAAAATATGTAAGGTATGACCTTTGATTTATCATTCACAGTTAACTTTTTTGAGCAATTACTTGCATTCCAAGCAACTCATTTAAGTCTCAACCACCTATTATCTTTATACCCATTTACCGATAAGGAAACAGAGACTCCAAATATATAACTTGGTTAATGTTGCTCAGGTAATTACTCACTAATAAGCTGTGCTTTTTTAACAACTATGTTTTACTGCAAATGAATACTTAAGCACTCAAAAATTAATGAAAGGGTATAATAAAAGAGGTTAAGTGGATATCTTTGGGTCATGAAGTATGGAAGGGATTTTAATTTTCTGTTTTATCTATTTCCCAAATTTTACATGATCTCTTATAATCAGGAAAAAATCCCATGTTACTAAGAGGCAGTCATTTTTGTATTACTCAAATAATCATCATCTTGGCAGCCTGTACCTAGAGTCTTTGAGTTCACTTCCTTAGGTCTGTTAGTTAGGATAAAAGGAGAAAGATGTCACCGTTTCAACACTTGGTGCTCCACCCTTTTCATTTATTCATGAAACATCTCCTCGCTATGTGACAGGTATTATGCAAAGTATGAGTTCGCCCAAAGGTACAGTCCGGTGAAGGGAACACACAAGGAAAGTATATATAATGTAATTTGTGCACCAGAAGAAATATGAGCAAAGTATAGGGGTATAAGGAAGAGAATGATTAAATCTACTTGGGGAAGAGTAATGATCAAAGAGGGCTTTAGCTAGATGATAGCTGGTTCTTAAAAAAAGAGACCAGTGTCCTACATAGACAACTGAGGGACATTTTAGTAAAGGGAGCAAAATAAAACACGGATGCATAAAAGAATATGATGTGTTTGATGAACAGTGGAAAGTTTCAAAGGGCTGGAACATAGGTTGCAAAGAGGAGAAACTTGGGCAGTTAGTCTGGTAATAACCTAGGTGTTGAGGCAACTTGATAAAAAGCCTTGTACATTCAGCTAAAACATTCAACCACATGGATAGTGGGGAACCACTGGAGACGTCTGTCTGGGGAAAAACGTTAAGCTTGACTTTTAGAAATACAACACTGGTAATTAGTGTAAAACATGAAGCAAAGTAGAAGAGATGAGAGGCAAGTGGTTTGGGAGAGCCTCACTCTGAATGTAACTTGTAGATTTTCTTTAATTACCTGACAGCTTTTGTAGGCCAATACTTTTTTCCTGAAGCAACATGTACTTTGACAAGTCAGTTAAGTGATCTGAACAAACTCTAGTTTCCTTATGTATAAAACAAAGCTGGACTAGATGCCCTCCAGGATTCTCCGGCCAGTATACTTCTAAGCCCTAAGAACAGCCCACCATTTCTTCCTTAGTATTTGACTTAAAGCAGAGTTACATGACTGTTGCTTCTTAAATGTGAAAGAATGATTACTGAATGGGATTTTTATGTGCTAACTTTCTCCGGAATCTCCTTTCCTCCTAAGCAATGTATCAATCCATGTGTATGATCACTGAGATAATATGAGGGAGTAAAGGGAAATGTTGGATGGGAAACTTTTCTACTCTTTGAAGACTCAAGTAGATAATTCCAAGTGCTTAACTGTAAAGGGGCATATAGAAAAAATACCATTTGCATCTTAAATCAAACAGTTATAATTAAAAAAAAAACAAACACCTGAGTACATACTATTTCATTAATCCCACTGAGTTTGCCTGAAGTAAGCTTTGGTCTGGAAGCAGGCCTTGGAGGTGGGACAATGGTGCCTACAGAAAGAGGAGTTGTGGGCCTGGCTGGTAAGGGGAAAAAGAGAATTTGAAGAAAATCATTAGTTTGTAGCAATCCTTACATAAAGACATCCTATTATAGAGGAACTCTTAGGACTCAAAGCTCATTTTCAGGAGTTTTTAAATATATATAATTATTGATATTTGGTGAAATACTGGGAATCTATCAAATAGGCTTTTCTTGAAGCTAACAATATTCCTGGAAAAAAAACAAAAAACAAAAAACATTAACTTTTCAGTAGAACTGACACACATCAACTGTATTCCTATTTCAATTCTTTATACACGTAAAAAAATAAAATCTGACAAATAAGCTAGTGAAAATAAACCAATTGAAGGCTAAGGTCTTTAGTTTATTGCCAGTCCATCTACTTACAGACAGTAATGTAAGACCAAGCCTTTGAAGTAACACCTTCGAAGTAGTAACATGAACTCTAAATAAAACACTTACCTTAATTAAAAGTCAAATTACAAGTTGAATTACATTGCAAAGTTTCTGGTGATAATTAGAAGTATTAAAAATATCTTATTTATGAAAAAAATTCCTCTATAGAATTCCAGCCCCTATAGAAATCCTATATAACATTCACTGCTCCTAAATCCTACATAAATTTAATGTTCACTGTTTTTCAACGCCATCTGCAAGTTTTGCCACTTTATAAATCAGACACTAACCTGAGTAATCCTAATTAAAAATAACTCTATCTTGGTAGAAATTAATGAAATCCAAGTGTACATCATCAAAAGTCACGAATGTATTAGCATAATCAAAACAAGAGAAGAATGGAAGCAAATACGTTTAAATCATCTCTTTTTTTTTTTTTTTTTTTTTTAAAGATTTTACTTATTTGTCAGAGAGGGGGAGCGGCAGGCAGAGAGAGAAGCAGGCTCTGTGCTGAAAAAGGAGCCTGACGAGGGACTCGATCCCAGGACCCTGGGATCATGACTTCAGCCGAAGGCAGATGCCTACCCGACTGAGCCACACAGGCATCCCTGTTTAAGTCATCTTTATTTTAAAGGATTTTCAAATCCCTTTGGTTCATTCTAAAAGGTGGGGCTGTAATTCACACTGAAGAATATGGATGGGAAGAAATATAAATCATTACATTAAGTTTGCAGATGTGCAAAGTTAAAAATATATCAACAGGCCTCAGTATATCCATGGAGAAACAAACTGACGACCCATGGTCACTGATGAAGCAATGTAGGTGTGAAAGGAAGGAGAATGGAGGCAACAGGAAAGGTAGTCACAGAGGCGTGAAAGTCACAGCGTGAGGGGTATGGAATCATTTAGAAAGCATGTCCTAGGAAAGGATAATAGATACAAGCACAGTTCAAGTTGCTTGAGGGAAACAACATAAAGCTGCTAAGAAACCATGTGTAGATTCTAAGGCTGCTGCCTTCTTCCAGTGAGCACCACTTCTTTCATGCTGCGCTCCTACTTTAAACAGTACACTGGAAGAAATGTGCACCAACCTGAGAACCATAACACTTCCCTGTGCTATGACATACTGACTTTAAAGATAGGCTCATTATCAATGGAAACAGCACTGACCGATATCCAAGTTATTTCAAGCTTGTGAGAGCTTAACACCATAGAGACATGTATACCTGAGCTTCATTACTGACAAATGGCCTGTCCAAATTACAGTAAGATTGACTCCAAACAAACCTAGCCTGGTAGAACTGTTAAAGTTCAGCTCTTTCAAATAATCACAATTTGCTTTTTCAAATTCCAAATACATGCTGGTTTCAAGTAAAGACTCAATTACTGTACACTCAAACAAATTATTGGGAGACAAAGAGTTTCTGTTGCACTCTTCGAGTTCCTTAAGCTGAAGGAGGGGAAAGCAGTTGAAAACCAGAAGCAACAGGAAAATTCTTGAACAAAAGCATGAATCTACATAGCCAAATAGTTTTCTTGTTTCAGGTTAATGTTATTTTAATCACTCAAAACTAGAAAAATGTAGTAATACATTTTTTAAACAAAAACCTGAGCCCAAATTTTCTATTAACTGAGGAAAATAAGTACGTGGATTAAGAAACTTAAAAAACATATGAGTAAAACTGAAGGTCCAAAATATATAAAGCCATAATTATTCCTGTTTTCTCAGAGGAGCAAAAGGTATCTCTAACAGTTGGCAAAAGTCTAAACACTGATATATAAATAAAACCGTCCTATGATAAGTCTTACTGTAGACCATTTCTTCTGTTGACGACTTAACTGAGCACTTGTAATCTGCAAAAATCCCTTAAAATTATCTTTTGAAAAATATTAGACTAGTTTTTTATATTAATTCCAACACTAGATTTTATCTATCACTAGCCAGTCAGGCACTTTGCTGAGTAACACAGCACTATCACCTTTTCACCTTGTCACATCTTTTGAGATTTTTACCATCTCTCTTTTCACATGACTAACATTCTTGGAAAGGTAAAATAATTTGACATCATGTTTCAGACTGTATAGGAAGGTAAAAATGCATACAAAAGTGAACTTAAAACATATATTAACCTTTTGTTACTTTTTATTTCATAGCTACTACACATCAAATGGCCACTGAACAAAAATGAACCATTTTTAACCTGAAGTTAAAAGTGATAGGGGTGAAACATACTTGAGACAGTTAGCAAGAGGAAAAGCAAGAACTTTTTTGAAAAGGAAGAGACAGTGCTGAAAGAGTAAGAAACTAATGGCAGAGTCAGGAAGAAATTTCTATATAACTAAAGCCTCTGTGATACCAATGTGAAAATTTTTATTCAGTATTTTGAAAAAGTAATTTTAAATATATTAACAAAATTGAAAAACATACTTAGAATGATCTTCATTCTAAATACAAAACATCATTCTGACATTTTCACTAAACAAAAAAGAGACTGTAATGACAACTTCAGTTTTTCCTGTATACTTACTTTTCTTATACAATCTATTAGGTTAGTTTTATAAAACTAAATAAAATAACATGCCCATTGAGGAAGGCTACAATGCCACTTCAGATTATGTTCAACCATCTTTCATTGTTTCTTGCTGTTTTACAAGTATTAAATATAGATCACTGCTCCTTCAAAATTCCAAATTGGAGTTAAGGTTGCCTAACATCCATTTATAATTTCTTTTAAAAATTGGTTTATGAACAATCTAATTTTAAATACCGGTGTTTACTTTATTAATAGTAAAATGTTTTGGAATGGCTTATAGTTTAGTTAATATGTCAGAGTGCAATGAACAGAATGAAGACTTTAAAATTAGTAAGATCCAGGTTTGAATCAATGCTTCATCATTTCCTATGAAATGATCTCAGAGAAGTTCCTGATCATCTCTGAGCTTTACTTTTTTTTTAATCTACAAACAGGGACATTAAAATGGACTTCATGGAGCAGTTAATGAAGTGAAACTAAACAGAGTGTGTGTAACTCCTAGCAGAGTAACGTGGCATGAACTCGATCAATTCAAGTTCTCTCCTCACCATTCCATCACTCTCCTAACCCCAAATACTGAACAGCATTCATGAAATCCCAGAGAAGGCTGAAGACCAACTTAAAGTGAATTTATTTTCTTGCTTTGAACAAGCAATGGTTTTATTAAACAAGCATTTTGATGCCTACTTGGATTGTTGGCTAGTGGGATTTTATATTTTGAAGAAAAGAGAAAATGAACATATTCTCGCCAAAACAACAACTAAAAAGCATTCATCAGGTTCTTTGACACATTGCTTGGGAAGTGCTAAAGCCTTTCTGGAAAGCAGTTTGGCAATAAATACCAATGGGTATATCTTGAGACTCAAACGTTGTACTGATAAATTATAAGGATATTACGAAACATACACAAAATTCTATCCATGGATTTTCATAATACTAGAAAACTGGATGCAACTCAAATGTCTGGTAAGAAAAGACTGATAACACTAATGCACATCTATGCAGTGGAATTATCTAAGAACAGTGAGAATTATTTGGGCACTGATAAGGGAATGATGCATAGAAATATATAAATTTAAGCCATAGGTCCTTCAGCTAACAAAACCAGTATAAAATCACTTTATCTGGCAATATGAGAGGATAAGTTAAGAATATTTTTTATCACTAAGTATAACACAAAAGTGACTAATGAATTCCTCAGTTTAAATATATATATATACACATACACACACACACATTACCTGATGATGATGACGAAGTTAGTGAAGTTGAAGAAGATGAATCAAGAGATGGTCCAAACAGGGGATCCCAAGCAAGTAAATCACTGGTCCCTTTCCTGCAATAACATTTTAAAAATAAAGATTTTAACAAATGAATATTTTATTAGTATAAAATTTAGTCACTTTTATCTCACAGAATTGTAATAGCTAAATATATAGCATTTAAAAGTTGGATATTCTGCCAATGGAATATGTGAAGAAACTTAACAAATACTGGTTTAAATTAAAATTTTTTTTAACTACTATAAGCAGAACTTCTGATAACATTATGTAGGAGGCAGTAGAGAAGATAATGGGCACCAATCACACCTTCTCAACTGTGTTTGGGGCTGTAAGAATAGAAATCATTTCAGCTTTACAAATGAAGAAAAGCAGCCCACTGGAGTCTAAATGAGCTACCCAAGGACACAAAGGTACTTGATTCTACAGTAGTGTCAGGTCTGTTCATTCACACCTAGCACCAAATCATGCACAGGAAATCAGGCAGAAATTTTATAAGGTCAGAGTTAAGTACTTTTAAAAAAATCTTTTACCCTTTCCTCTTCATCTTTGAAATTGGCAAGTACAGAAGTAAGTCCAACAGCTTGATATAAATTTCAAAGGTCTGATTACTATAGTAGATCATGCAAGGGCAGGACTTCTCCCTAGACAATCCACAGCCTGGGCCACTGAGGCAGTCTAGTGAAATGTTTGGATCATGCATGTCTTTTTACGAGAGGTCATCAAGACTATGGACAAAATCATCAAGAGCATCAACTTTCAAGTTTCAAAAAACTCAACATGCTGTATAACCAAAGATTTCCCACCAATGACCCCTTGAAATCCACCGGACTAATTTCTCTTAGGATTCAACTTAATCCCATTAAAACAATATTTTAATGTATCAAACTGCCATTATTTAATACAGTGTTTTTAAATCTTAGAAAACAGGCTCATTACAATGAAAATGGTACAATTATCTATAAGCACATATCTAGTATCTCAGCATGCACCTACATGGAAGCACACTACATCCTGTATATAAAATGGAGAATCACAACTGCATAAATTACTAAAAACAAAATTTTTAAAACACTGAACTTACCTTTAAAAATGATAAATGAATACCATCACTGTGCTCAATTAGTGCCTAGTTTTCAAAGTATCAAATTATCTCAAGCTATCCATTTAATGAAGCCTATACTTTTACTTATGCAAAAAAGAAATTAAAAGAATGTATTCTTATTGACAGATACTGAAATGAAAAAGGACCCATGAAACACTGGCTTAAAACATTTTTTTCTTTTTAAAAAGAGCTAGCAACACGTTTTCTAGCCTTTTTAACTTAACTGAGACACTTCCTTGTTTTGAAGTTCATGAAAAGGACAATCTATTTTACACAGTCACAGCCAAAACTGAAGGAAGAAAGAAAATTTCCATGAGAATAACTAGTTGAAATACAGACATGAACGAACTTGGGACATTAGCCTTTATTTAGCAGCAGTGAAGCCACCAAGGCCATTTATAAGGATTTTTAAAAAAATTATAGTGTCAAATGAGAATTTAAAACAGCTAGAAACTCCACAGAGTGTTTCACAGCTTAGAAAAGAGGATGATTACCAACACTCAAACTGAAACTGCAAAGATAATAAAACTCTAGAAAAAAAGGAGAAAAGAATATTTAATTCTAAACACAGTAAAGGGGTAAGGATGAACAGGTAGAGGACAAAGGTTTTTTAGTACAGTTGAACTATTCTGTATGACACCATAATGGTAGAGACACATGTCCTTACCCATTTGTCAAAACTCACAGGATACATAAGAACAAGAGTGGATCCTAATGTAAACCACGGTGACAATGATGTGTCAGTGTAGGTTCATCAGTTCTAACAAATGTGTTACTCTAGTGGGGGATTCTGATAGTGAAGGAGACTGGGCATATATGGGGGCAGAGAATATATATGCAAAACCTCTGTAGCTTCCCCTCAATTTTGCTATGAACCTAAAAGTGCTATGAATAGTCTATTTAAAAATAAAATATAACTATGAAACTTACTCATTGGATGCAGCACATGGCTTTGATTTTGTTAGCTCTTCACCTAATTAAAAAAATCGAAATATGAAAAAATTCATAATCTGAGTAATATTTAAATGTTAAGAGAAACATTATATGAATAACTCATTACTATGAACAATTTTTAAATTGTGGAATTGGTAACAGTTTTTTAAATTATGAAGAAAAGGAAAATAAGACTTTTTTTTAAGATTTTATTTATTTATTTGACAGAGACACAGCAAGAGAGGGAATTTAGAGGGAGTGGGGGAGGGAGAAGCAGGCTTCCCGACGAGCAGGGAGCCCAATGCAGGGCTTGATCCCAGGACCCTGGGATCATGACCTGAGCCGAACAAAGGCAGACGCCTAACGACTGAGCCACCCAGACGCCCCAGGAAAATAAGACTTCAGCAAGTTTTCTAACATGCTAAGAATATCATCTAAGAATATCAAAATAATAGCTGAATTTCTGCTATGTCCTCATTTCTTCTAACATCTTTGGTAAGAAATTACTTAGGTCAATGAAACTATCATATTCATGAAAATAAAACTGCTGTTCAGATCACTGAAATATGGGCTAGAACTATAAAAGTTAGAACATATGTTGAAATACATAAGTATTCAAGAATTATAGCTGATGAATCATGAAAGCATTTTTCAAGTTCTAAGAATATTATTATGTTGACCAAAAATAGTTATTCTTGAAGGATATCTTGAAAAATTAAAATTTTTATAGGAACCTAGAGCAACAGTCTTGATAAGATAGGCTGTTTTGCTCCCTTTTGCACTGGTAATGTGAATCATTTCATTAGCAACTGTACGAAAGTAAAGAGACTCAGTAATGTGCAAAAGTCATGTCAGTTCATAAGCAAATTTCCCTGCACCTTAATGTCTTAGATCACTAACCAATAGCTGATGAATGAAAATACAGCAACATGGGTAAGTGCAGCAAACTATGAGGAATACCACTCTGTACATGATGTCCCTTCCTACCACACTGTCCCACATTGAGCTCAATTTGGCCCTCTGTTTGGCCCCAAAGTACCTACTGTGCTCTTCTCCTCCATGTTCCTGCAATTTGCCCTTTCATAAGTAACTGCATAAAAGCAGCCCACTTTTATCCTCATTTTCCTGGCATCCCTATATCAATAAGCTACTCACCATTTTTTTTTTAAACTAAAATCTTACTTTTAGTTTGGTATTTATTATGCATTTAATAAGTCTTGTCAATTGTGCTAGAATTTTTTTTAAAATTTTGATTTGAAGGAGAGAGCATGAACCGAAGGGGGGAGGGCAGGGATGGGAAAAGGAAGAGGGAGAAGCAGGTTCCCCACCGAGCAGGGAGGCCAACGTGGGGCTTGATCTCAGGATGCCGGGATCATGACCTGAGCCAAAGGGAGATGCTTAACCGACTGAGCCACCCAGGTACCCCTAATCTTATGGGTAGAATTTTTAATAGGATTGATGTTATGATTTTTATTAAGCCTTATGTTTACAAAATTGCATAACTTTTGAGTAGGCTGCCTCAACTCTACTTTTTCCCACCTTCGATATTTTTAATGATGATGCTAAAGATGCCAGCACCCACCCCCCAATTTTTTAGTATAATTAAGTTACTATACTAAAAACCATACAATACAAATTGCAATTATGATATGACTTATAAGTAAGTAAAGCTAAAACTTACTCATCTCATAATGCCTTCTGGTTCATGAGGCAGAGTTATGCCAGTTAAAACAGTTTTAACATTGTTATCTTTGGCTTTGTTGATTTCTGAAAAATGTTGTAGCCAAGTATTAAACTTGAAGGCATGTCTAAATACTAAAAGAAATAATATACCTAAGTTGTCTTCTGTTTAAAGTTAGTATCCTTCTAGTCTGTTGTTAACAGTTGTGATGAGAACAAACCATTTATTTCTCTAACTACATATGTAAGGCTACAATAAGCTTAGCAAACTGCCTAATAAAATTTTTTTAAGATTTTATTTATTTATCTGACAGCGCGCACAAGCAGGGGGAGCAACAGTGGGAGGGGGAGAAGGAGGCTCCCCAGCAAGCAGGGAGCCTGACATGGGACTCGATCACAGGACCCTGGGATCATGACCTGAGCTGAAGGCAGACACTTAACCAAATGAGCCACCCAGGCGCCCCTGCCTGATAAATTTTAATAGACATAAAATAACCAATTCAAATGTCAAACTTACTAGATGAATTCCGATTCATCTGCACCTAAAACAGAAATGCAAACACTACGTGTCATTAAACAAATAATTTGGTAATGAAATACTTGGTAAAAAAAAAAAAAAATTTTTTTTTTACATATATTTTTAATTTTTTTAAGTAGGTTCCATGCCCAACACGGTGTTTGAACTCACAATGCTAAGATCAAGAGTTGCATGCTCTAACAGAGTGAGCCAGCCAGGTTCATACTTCATAAAATGTTAATGGGCATCCAATTTTAAGTTGTTTTTAGTATATCTACTCAATTATAAACTACATTAAAAAAAACTTTCAGTGTTTTATAGTAAAAGATTATCAAAATGTTAGTACCTACAGCAAGATACTGTGATCTGCTAGTTTAAAAAATTTAAAACAAATACTTTGAAAATCAACGTTCAAACATTAAAAGGATTTTTTTTTAAGTCAGTAGGTAAAAATATAAAATCTTGTACTTACTGGGCTGTGTCTCTAGTTGTACATGGAAAGAAAAAGACATAGTGTACATTTTAGAATTTAAAATATCTTATTTTCTTAGTCTCATAATTTGTCTATTCACTTCTGAATCATACCTAAAGTCTATACACCTTAAAACACATGCAGAACATTGTTAGGGTAAGGGACATGAGCTAGATAAGCAAACTGGCCAGCAAAATATACTCAAACTATCCTCTTTTCAAACCCAATATTAATGATTAAAATTTCCTCATTATTTATTTTCTCAGTATGAAAGTAATATGTTCACCATTTTTTAACAAATAGAAGAGAGAGAAAAGTACAAAGGACAAAATTTTAAACCATTAATGATCTCACTACCCAGAGCTAGGTGTTTAATGTTTTGGCATATATATTCCCCTATAATTTGGTTTTATTTATTTATTTATTTATTTATTTATTTATTTTTAAAGATTTTATTTATTTGACAGAGAGAAACATAGCGAGAGAGGGAACACAAGCAGAGGGAGTGGGAGAGGGAGAAGCAGGCTTCCTGCAGAGCAGGGAGCCCGATGCGGGGCTCGATCCCAGGACCCTGGGACCATGACCTGAGCCGAAGGCAGACGCTTAACAACTGAGCCACCCACGCGCCCCTAATTTGGTTTTACTTATTTACATATATTTTTTAAATTAGTTTTGCTCTTACACAATAAAGAATTTTTAATGGTTTTATAACTTCATTTATATAATAATAGTAATAAAATTATATCTATATAATAATTATTATATCTATATAATAATCTGGGCATTAATCCTAATGTTAAAATAGCAATAAATAAAATAGCAAACCTCACTTCAGAACTTTTTGGTAGAAAAAAAATTAAATGCTAAAAGTGCATGACTGAGAGAAAAACACCTTTTCCCAAATACATACAGACTATTTAAAATACATAATTAAGTAACAATATGAAATGGGGAGAACTTTTATTCTCCATTATCGAGGAGAACAGGTTTAATATCAATTATGATAAGCATCTACAGATAGACTAAATTGTCATTCTAAGCTTTTTCCCCCATAGTTTAACATTCCTGAACTTAGAGTATGACATCAATGGAAATATTAGTTACAGCAATTTTTTTTTCCTCCCTCAAAACCTGTTAAGTATGGTATCTTAGAATTGAGGAATTAACCATGATCACTAAAAATTTTTGTATTTGCCTTTTTAAAATATAAAACATATGGAAAAACAAACATTGCAGTTACAAAAGCAGCAGACATATAATTTAATCTTTAAATCCCTTTTTACAGAATTCCCATTCACGTAAGGTTCATAAAATATGGATGAAAATCTTTAAAATTAGATGAGGAAAAGATTAATAGTGCCAGTTAAAATTTCTGAAACATACAGTTTATAAAATAAAATGGCAGAAAAAGATTTTCTACATTTTTGTTTCCTTGTAAAACACTTTCAAAGGGAAGCAAAACTAAGCCAAACTTGTTTATTTGCCTATATAAAAATTAAAAACTATATACCTCAATAAAATGGAAGAAAAATTATAAAATATTTCCTTATCCAATATGCTTAATTAACTATTGCTAAAATTAACCAGATGCAAGTAGATGAGGTAAAAAAATAAATAAATAAAGGCTTCTATGTAAAAAGCACAAACTTGTTCATTTTCTTACTTACGGATATTGCTGGGGAGAGCGTGATATTTCCTATAGACACTTTTAATTCATCCAAGGAAGCCATTGTGTGATGGGAGTTATTTGGATGCATGGGTTTGATCTGTATCCGATACTTCTTTGGTTCTTCATCTTCAGAATCAGAATCACTAGATGAGTAGAAATGGTTCTCTTTGGTATGTGAATATCAGTTAAAGAATTTAGTTTTTAAACTATCTTAACGCATAACCAGTTTTTCACACATTTATAAAAAGGAATATAAACCTTTAAGAGATCAGATGGACTTTGATACAGAACTACTAACTTTCATTAGTAAAAACATGTCAAATGAAAAATATGGAGTCACATTTTTAAACAACAGAATATTGTGTTATAATAGTCTACTTATAGACACAATCCATAGGAACATCTGGATGATAAAAGGATATCATTCTGATTTGCTTCTGGTTTTATACTATAGCCTTCTTCATCTACATCAGGAATGTTCTATGGGAAGAAGAAGAAAAAGACTTACTATAATGATGGCTCCAACTACAGAAATATAAAAGATTAGCAAAACAGCTTTACCTTTTACAGCAGCTACATCAGTTATCAAATAACAGGTTCATAAAATTAGTAACACTGGGAAAGTTCTATCTTTTTGGTTAAGTTAACTTCAGCTCACATTCTGTACTTCACTTGTCTGAAACAGAAAAGCACTGCAAAATGAAAGGGGAGAAACACTACAAGGAAGAGAACAGGTATTCAGGCAGGAACACCAGCAGTTCTGTAACCAAAATTTCACCCAATTCTTTAAAGTGAAGAAATAAAAGCACAAGACTGTATGTGTCTGGAAATGAGAGATGATGAAATCAGAGGACTGGCAGGTTAAATAAATGGAAATTTTATCAAAAATACAGAATTTAAAAAAACAGAAATGAAAGATGACCAAAAAAATTAAAACTACACTAAAATATTGTCCCTTACATGAGACAGGCAAAAATTCAGATGCTCAAAAATACACTCTGTTAGCAAACTGTGGGAAAATGTACTCTTATACTTTGCTGGTATAAATACAAAATAGTACAATCCCTACAGAGAGAAATTTAGCATTATCTAACAAAAACAGGTATGTATTTATTACTCTCCCACCCAGAAATTCAATTTCTAGGAATTTACCCTAAAGATACACCCCAACAATTTAAACACACATATGCAACAAGTTTATTCATCAAAGATTATTTGTAATTCAGAATTGCTGGAAAGCACCTAAATGTCCAAGCATAGTTGAATAAACTATAGTACATACAGAAAACAGAGTACCATTTAATTATTTTTTAAAAAATGAAAAAAAGTTTCCATGAACTCACTGAAATGACTTATAGGAAATACTGCTAATTGAAAAAAGCCTAGAAGTAAGAAAGATGGGAAAATTTAAAAACACAGATACCTGCTTATCTTTATGGGGAAAAAGCCACTGGAAGGAGAAATCAGAATACAATGAAGTTGGTTACCTCCAAGGGATGATGATGAAGTCAAGGAGGGACACTTCTCTAAGTATGCTATGTTGAAATAATATTCCTGTTTTTAGGAATATTTAAGTAGTTAGGCATGAAGGGCCATAATGTATAGAATTTATAGTGAAATGGATCAGAAAAAAACTTATACACACATGAACACATGCATGTAAGAAGAATGCAACTGTTACAGCAAATGTAATAAAAAGTTAAGGGTATACAAGTGTTTTTATTTGGAAACTTTTTTTTAAGATTTTATTTATTTGAGAGAGAGCGAGCACCTGCAGAGGGATGGGCAGAGGGAGAGGGACAAGCAGACCTCCCCCACTCCCTCTGAGCAGGGAGCCCAATGTGGGGCTCAATCCCAGGACCCTGAGATCATGACCTGAGCCGAAGGCAGATGCTTAACCGACTGAGCCACCCAGGCACCCCAGAAATAACTTCTAACTTACAAAAAAAATACAAAAATAAAACAATTCCAAAAAGTTAAAAAAAAAAAATCAGCAAGAAATGCCAAGCGATCAGTTGGAAATGGAGAGCCAGTATTCTTCTACTGGTAAAGTTCGCTGTTCTTCCTCCATTCACCTGCTTAAGCTCAACAAAAGGCACAGCACAAAGTCAAGGAGAACTAAGAGCAGAATTTACATGGCTACAGCTTCCAATCTGAATAAAAAGTCTACTGTAGCCAGCAGTGAGTTAATAGACTGGATTAAAATCTAGAAATGAAAAATCTAATAGTAAAGAGCAGATTCCATATATTAAGAAGATGACAAGTATATAGTTACATCCCTAGAACTAGAGTATTTTGAGTTCTACATATTGCTTGCTTTTATGCAAATAATATTTAAAAATACTTTAAAAAATAAACTTTACCAAATGTGAATTCATTAGAAGTCAGAATTAAGGTTTTTTTTTTTTTTTAAAGATTTTATTTATTTATCCATGAGAGACAGAAAGAGAGAGAGAGCCAGAGGGAGAAGCAGGCTCCCAAGGAGCAGGGAGCCCGATGCGGGACTCGATCCCAGGACCCTGAGACCATGACCTGAGCCGAAGGCAGACGCTTAACGACTGAGCCACCCAGGCGTCCCCAGAATTAAGGTTTTTATAAAATACTTGATTTTTATTCCCAGTAGCCTAGAAACATACCAGATGTTTAATCCCCTAGAAGTTCTAAGGATTTGCTGATACTACTTTTAAATTTGTTTACAATACATTATACAGTACATGTAATAATTTCAAATAATACTGAGCTGTTTTCTTTTTTTTAATTAACATATAATGCATTATTTGTTTCAGGGGTACAGGTCTGTGATTCATCAGTCTTACACAATTCACAGTGCTCACCATAGCACATAACCTCCCCGATGAATACTGAGCTGTTTTCTATAGGGCTGAGAAGGAGCTTATGGACGAACTTCTTGAAGATTACAACTATAAACTCTGGTCATAAAAAAAAAACAACAAAACTATCTGAAGGTACTAGAGAGTGAACGAGAGGAACCATTTAAAAAATCTTACAAAATTATATGCTAAAAAACTATAAATAGATCATAATGGAGTTGTAAAAAAGGTTCAAATAACCCACAGGGAAGACAGGAAAAAGAAAACAAAATGAAAACAAAAAGAGAAAACAAAAAATGACATACTTAGCCCTGATATGTCAATAATTATGTTAAATATAAATTGTCCAATGTAACGAAAGACAGATTGGCAGAACAGATTAAAAAAACATGACCCAGGGCGCCTGGGTGGCTCAGTTGGTTAAGCGACTGCCTTCGGCTCAGGTCATGATCCTGGAGTCCCCGCATCGAGTCCCGCATCGGGCTCCCTGCTCGGCAGGGAGTCTGCTTCTCCCTCTGACCCTCCTCCCTCTCGTGCTCTCTGTCTCTCATTCTCTCTGTCTCAAATAAATAAATAAATAAATCTTTAAAAAAAAAAAAAATGACCCAACTAGATGCTATCTACAGCACATAAGAAACTCACTTCATATGTAACAATATAGGTAGGCTGAAAGTAAAATAATGGAAAAAATATACCATGTAAACATTAAAAAAAAGGTGGGGGGAACAGAATGACTGTCCTTCTGTTAGATAAAACAGACTTCAGAAAGAAAATTACCAGGGTCATAGAGAGACACTGTCCATACATGATTCTTCAAAGCAACTTTTTTCTAAGAGCCAAAAATTAGAAATAACTAAATGTCCTATGATAGGTGAATGGTTAAAGCAAACTTTAGTGCGTCTATATCATGGAATACTATTCAACAAAAAACTATTCATACACACAATAATCTAGAAGAAACCAAAGAATTATGCTGAATGAAAAAAGCCAATCTAGGGCACCTGGGTGGCTCAGTCGTTGAGCGTCTGCCTTCAGCTCGGGTCATGATCCCAGATCAAGCCCCACATCGGGCTCCCTGCTCACTGGGAAGCCTGCTTTTCCCTCTCCCCCTCCCCCTGCTGTGTTCTTGCTCTCGCGCTGTCAAATAAATAAAAAATTAAAAAAAAAAAAAAAGCCAATCTGAAAAGGTTATAATAGGATTCCACTTAAATAACATTCCTGAAATGACAATATTATAAAAATGGAGAAAAGATTAGCTGTTGCCAGAAGCTAAGTGATGGAAGAGAAATGGCTCTAAAAGGGCAATCCGCACAACAGACCCTTGTGGTAATGGAAATGTTCTGCTTTGTCTGTATTAGTGTCAGTATCCTAGTTGTGATACTATACTGTATTTCTGCAAGAAGTTATCAGGAGAAAGCAGGTGAAAGGTACATGGGACTGCTCTGCACTATCTTTGAAACTTACTATAAATTGATTACTTCAAAATAAATCATGATTCTCAGCATATTAGGTTTTCAATGCTAAACTATTCATAGAAACTTGATATTAATAAAAACTTACACAATACCTGTTTACACCTTTGTCCACTCAATCCATGATTCCTATTTAAAGACCCTACACTGCTAGAGAAAGCATTAGGCCAAAGCAGTATGAAAAAAGAGCATGTAACTTCACCCAACTATCTTAAAGGCAGTTTTGGATAGTGGTGGTAGTGACTTAAAAAAAATAGGCTTGGACAGAGCTCTCTAGTTAGTGGAATATTCCTCAATCTCTGTTTACAATGGGGAGATTGGCTAAAACTAAAAGAAAAGAGCAATTCACACTTACTTGGTCAACCTTTGAAACATACAGTCCCTCAAAATAATTTTTTAATTACACAGACCATTTAAAAAAAGGAACAGAAATTAAACAATAATTTCCCTAACAAGGCAGACTATTTTAAAGTAATTATTAAGACTAGCCATAGGGGAGCCTGGCTGGCTAAGTCAGTAGAGCATGCAACTCTTGACCTCGGGATCGTGAGTTCAAGTCCCATGTTAGGTATAGGCCTACATTAAAAAAAACCAAAAAACAAAGACTAGCCATAAAAAAAAAAGTCATAAATAAATAATAATAGGCCATAAATAAAACAAATAATGAAAGCCTTTTCTCCCTGCGGACCACCACTATAATCCCGCTCCCCAAAGGTAACCACATTTAAGGATCTGGTAACACATTCTTTAAAAAAAACCAAAAAGAACAAAGATATCTACCCATTTATATTTTTAAAACAGCAATTACTTAAAAACCATACTTGCTTTTCTTTAGTAAGCTCTTTCCATATCAGCAGGCAGGGCAACCTAATTCTATAACATCTGACTACTACAGTGAATGTTTAATAATTTATTTAACCAATGTCCATTTTGATGGGTGTTTTCAGTGTTGAGTTAATACAAACAATGTTGAAATAAACATCTGCTTCTACTTCTCCCTCCCTCCTTCTAGTCTCCCTTATCCAGGGAGGATACATTCCCACACTCCAGTGGATGCCTGAAACTGGGGATAATAATGAATCCTATATACAGTATGTTTTTTCCTACACATACATACCTATGATAAAGTTCAATTTATAAATTAGACACGATAAGAGATTTTTTTTTAGGCACAATAAGAGGTTAACACAATAACTAATAATAAAATGTAACAGTTACAACAATATACTATAATAAAAGTTATGTGATGGGGCGCCTGGGTAGCTCAGTCGGTGAAGCACCTGCCTTCAGCTCAGGTCATGATCCCAGGGTGCTGGGATCAAGACCCACATCATGCATCATCAAGGCTCCCTGCTCAGCAGGGAGTCTGCTTCTCCCTCTCCCTCTGCTCCTCACCCTGCTCATGCTCTCTCTCTCAAATAAATAAAATCTTTAAAAAAAAAAAAAAGTTATGTGAATGTGGTCTCTCTCAAAATATCTTATTTTACTGTACTCACCCTTCTTGTAATGTGAGATAATAAAATACCTACATGATGAGATGACATGACGTAAATGATGTAGCAGGCACTGTGACGTAGTGTTAGGCTACTAATGACCTTCTGATGATATATCAGAAGGAGAATCATCTGCTTCTGAACCACAATTGACCATGAGTAACTTCAACCATGGTAAGCGAAACCTCAGATAAGGCGGAGGGAGGGGGGGAGCAACTACTGTATGCATGTATCTTGATCAAGCACATACATATAATTTGTGAATATAGCCATAACAAGTAAACCTCAAGCAGTAGGACTGGAGAGTCAAAAAGAACATGCATTTCTTATTTGAGAAGACACTGCCAAACTACCCATAAGACAGATTATATCAATTTACATTCCTACCAATAATATGAATATACCAAAACTTTTGCCAATGATAGGTAAATATAGGAATTTCATTCTAATTTGCATCAGAATGAGACTACTATTCTGAACAACATTTCTTATGGTTATTTACCACTTCTATTTCTTTTTATGAAAATAGCTTCTTTTTATCATGATGCCCTTTTCCTATTGGGACAATGGTCACCTTTAGTAATGATCTGTATAAACTTTATAAAGGAAAGTAGCCCCTTGTTACATGTCTTGCAAATATACTCTGGCAATTTATCTTTACTGAATCAAATTCTTCAATGATGTATTTTTTTTAATTTTAGATGTTTTCTTTCTATACAAATTTATCAATCATTTCTTATATGGCATTAGCCTTATGCATCCTCTTAAAAGTCCTTTTCTAATTCCAGACAAGTACTGATTAAAAGTTCAAAATTGGTTAATATTGATCATTATAGAATAGTATCAATGAGCTGAGAGGATTACAGATGTTTTATTTAAGGGAGTATATATAAAACATGAAGTATTAAAGTAGTTAATTCAATACTGCAATCATCAAATAAATTCTATGCATAAATAATTCCAAAATGAAATGCATGACGAATACTAAAGTAAATGTCAAACACATCTGCTAAGTTTTTCATTAATTAGTAAACCAAGAGTATCAAAACAGACAATTGGTAAATTAAATGTAATTCTAAAACACTCTGATGATTTTAACCCTAGAGCTCACTAGAAATCTATTTTTCTATTTTCACTATACATTTACTAAGAAATCATAATTTCCTTATTTTAAAGAAAACATACTAGTTTTATTTAAGTTACATAAAACACAGTATTTCACAAAATATCTTTATCTTGGTACACCATTATGCTATAAAAGATCAAAATGACTTGGGACCAAAAAACACAGTAATTATGCAAGCAAGAACAATAAGCAAAGGAGACAGACAGCTGGACTCTACTACACTTAGCAACATGACCAGAGTCTAATGAACAATTTGAAAAATGTGTCTGTCTACTCATTACACCATTTCATAAATCTACTCTCCCACTGTAACCGCAGGGAGCTCCATTTAATGTCTTCCTCAATTATATATAAAGAAATATATTTAAATAAAAAATATAAACAAACTTTCTACAAAACAAAAAGCACAGAAAAATACTGACCATGATTATTATTATGTTTTTCTAAACTGATAATCTCTTAAAACTCAAATGCTTGAATAGATAAAATAATATTTTAATGATCAGGAATACAGTAGTAAGAGCATCACATTTTAAAATAAAGTATGCAGATCTGAGATCTGGCATATTTCCCAAGAAAAAGCAATATGGTATGGTACCACGCAAATTTTAAAAGTAAAATGTCCACTTTACAAAGGTAGGCAGAACTACCTTCTATTTAATAGAAAAACATCTAGTAATATAAAGCCACAAATGCATCTGTAAAATAATTTTAATAGTAAATTTACAATAAACTGGTTACTATTTTTCTTGGAAAGATTTGTTAACAACTCAACCCAAATATATTGGTTATTCCTAATGAAAACAGCTAATTTACATGGTTTATATCAAAGTAAAATCAACTTACAAGTGAATCTGCATCAGGGCATTCCCTATTAAAATAAACAAAATATTAGAAATAATCAACTAGCAGACCTGTAATTATAGTATATTGAAAGTGTTTACATTATTTAAACATAACTTCTATTTAAACTTTACAAAGATACTTAGAAAAATCAAATCATGAGGATTAAAATATACCAAATGATTTTAAAGTTCAAAAGAAGGCATTCCTATATCCATAATACATGGCAAAATACAACTCAAACAGCTTACCAGTATTTTAAAAATTTGTACTTCAAAAGCACTTATTTTCCATGAGTATACACATGAATCATATAAAGGAAGCTGTCAGTCCTACAAGGATTGCTACTGGCTTTTAATTCTTCAGGTAGAGAAAGTTGTAAAAAAGAAATTCTAAGAAGAAAGCTTGGCTTTTTAAAAAAGTCTGTAATTTTATTAATTGATAAATATAAGTAAATAATATTTTACAATATATTCTTGTTAAAACTTCAGTTTTATTTGAAGTAATATCTGTAGCTAGCATATATATAGAAGCCAAACCATTTTTCTCCATTTATGTTAAATGAGTAGTCAGAATTCTGCTTGAAAAAGCTTTCTGGTCTAATATAGTAAGTTGTTGAAAACTGGTATTTTATCATTTAACTGATAAATATTAATTTGGATATAAACTAGCGAAGTGTTTTGAATGTAAAATTAAAACATAAAGTAGACCAACTTTCTCAACCAAATAAAGACCTAACTCCATAAAGACACTGAGGCCATGAGGAATAAGGTTAGAAAAATTTCTATATTCATATTCTAGAATAAATTCACTAACAAAAATTAGAGTGAACATTTAAAAGGCATTTGGATTAGTTACATATTCGGTGGCCTGAGACAGTTAATGCATATAATAGCAGAATCTGCCACTTCAATAAGAGACTGAAAACATACGTATTAAGTATACCTTGAGAGCCCAATGAACAATAATAAAAAGTACTAAATTAATATATAGGATAAATAGGTCATCTCTATCTACCCAAAGACTAAGCACAAACCAGAGAAAAATGTACAAACTGAAGAATTTTGTTAAAGGAAAGGAAGACAGGATGGAATAGACTGAAATACTGAAAATAGAGGTAGATGACTACACTGCTCTTAATCCAAATGGAAGCACCAAAGAGGGTAAACGCAAGCCTCTTGTGTCTTTATAGCCATTTAAACGTCACTTAAAATTGCAAGTTTTGAAAAAGAGCTTCCTTATTACTGGTATATTCCTATGCATACTCAGAGGAAATGTTCCAGAAAAGGCACCATAATAATAAATTCAATCCATCTACGGAATCAAATCATTTAAGATACTGGAGCACTTCTACTTCCTTCTTTTTTAAAAAGATACACAAGTGTCAAAGTTCCAAACAGTTTATTCTCTGGCTTTTAGCCAGAGCTCTCCAGTCTTTGTGGCGAAGCACTCATCTGTTTGCTTTCACAGTGGGCTGTAATGAGGCCCGCAGTTGAAGCCCCAGGAAGAGCAAGCTCTGAGCAAGCTCTGAGCAGGACCCCTCTTCCACAATTGCTGGTATTTCAAGCCCTCAGGCTATGCGAAGAAGCATTGCCATGAGCCTCAGGCATTTCAAACAAAGCGATTTCTAACATTTTTCCTGCCTGCAAGTGTTGAAATAACGCAATCATGATGCAGTTGTTTAAGCACTGGTTTTTGGCTCTGGTCTTCTCAGTGTTTGTAAAAAAAACATTCCAATATCCAAGTGGCCTAATGATAGTACTGGCAAATTACTGACCATGAAAAACTATTTTAAAAACACAGAATAAGGGGCGCCTGGGTGGCTCAGTCGTTAAGCATCTGCCTTCGGCTCAGGTCATGATCCCAGAGTCCTGGGATCGAGCCCCGCATCAGGTTCCCTGCTCCACGGGGAAGCCTGCTTCTCCCTCTCCCATTCCCCCTGCTTGTGTTCCCTCTCTCACTGTGTCTCTCTCTGTCAAATAAATAAATAAAATCTTCAAAAAAAATAAAATAAAACACAGAATAAGCAAAAATATTGTACACTCCCTGGACAGCTGTGAAAACCATATATTATAAAAATATTTGAATTTAAGGCCTTTATTTTTTACAATATACCCACAGATGAACTGGCCACATTTATAATTTCACTTACAAATCAACTATTTAGATTTCCGTAAGTATCTCCAATGTTATAAAAAATAGATTGGATTCCATCTCCTTAGCAAAATACCCGCTTCATAAATGCTGAAAAGACATTTGCAGATGAGATGGTAACTACAGATATAAATTACTTTGCACTTGGTCTTAATTTGTTAACCAAGTAAAACTTGGGAGAGAGGAAGAAACAGAAATTTGGAGCGGTTAGACACTCTGAGAAATTCAGATAAAAAGAATCTAACTAGGTAGGAGATAAGAACACCCAAAGCACAAACTGTTCTCTTATACTGAAAATATGAGTGCCTATAACAGCTCTACTTATTATGCTAGAGCAGTAGGGATTTTAGACAAATTTTCAGCCAGTGTTACGCAGTTAACAAATCATTTAAGATTTGATTAGCATCCTGTCAATCTATATAAGGTCGAGAAATTAGAGAAAGAAAGATTCCAGTTTGTCTCTTGTAAATCATAGCTCTTAGAGATTCTCAACCCTAGGTGTATGTTAGGAATCAGACAGGCTGCTTAAAACCAAACCAAACCAAAATTATGCTCGGCCTCACACCCTGAGAATCTGGTTTAATTGGTCTGAGGTGGGGCCTGACAAATATATCTATTTTAATTTTCCACGTGGTTCTAATGTGTAGCCAAGGTAGAAAACTTCATTTACCCAATACTTGTTGTATTTATTATATGCAAATTATATATTCTTTGTATATTAATTTTTAAAATACGTAAATCATATTTATACTCCATCCCCCATCTAAAAATTGATGACCTAGTATAAATGTTTCAGACATGTTAGCACCTTCGTTCTCCCCTATTTTCTATTTATGTGTACATATATCGCTGTGTGCCTCTATGTTTAGACTTGTCTAGAAGGATTTTCATTAAATTGTTGACCATGGCTTTTTTCTTTCGCATTAAGACTTAGAAGAATTTTTAGTTTCCTCTGCACTTTGGTTTTTTAAAATACGCACGTATCATTTTATAAAAAGGGTACCTTTAAAGTTTCAATTTCAAGACACTAAAGCTTTCATCTTAAAATTTTAAAACAATAAGTTAACACTTTTATCTAAAGCCAGAGGAGCTAGTAAATGTATTTAGAAAACTATATTTTTCAAACCTTAGACATACATACTATGAGTTATTTCTGATGGAATTTTTTCTTCTCAAATTCAAAACAACAGTCTTATTCTTAGTAACAGAGGATTTTGACAATATGTAATATACTTACACAGACTCTGCATCCTTTTCCTTTTTAATTATCCCTGGCAAACCAAAAGTCTTTCTTTTCCTTGGTTTTACACCTTAAAATAAATATATATTGTTACAGAAAAAATAACTTGCTGATCAATATATTTATGAATCAGGATCTGAGGTGCCACCCAGGTGCCCCTACTATCCACATTTTACAACAAAGAAAGCTGAAGTACAGAGAACTTAAATAATTATTGCTTACAGGAACTTAAGAAGTTAGGAACTATAAGAAGTCTAGACACCAGGGCGCCTGGGTGGCTCAGATGGTTAAGTGTCCAACTCTTGATTTCAGCTCAGGTCATGATCTCACTCCACTTTACAACTTGGGGTTGTAAACTCAGGTCATGATCTCAGCTCAGGTCATGAGATCTAGCCCAGCAATGGGCCCCACACTGGCTGTGGAGCCTCCTTAAGATTTTCTCTCTCGGGGCGCCTGGGTGGCTCAGCCGTTTAGCGTCTGCCTTCGGCTCAGGTCATGATCCCAGGGTCCTGGGACCGAGTCCCGCATCGGGTTCCTTGCTCAGCGGGAAGCCTGCTTCTCCCTCTCCCACTCCCCCTGCTTGTGTTCCCTCTCTCGCTGTCTCTCTCTCTCTCTGTCAAAAAAATAAATAAAAATCTTTAAAAAAAAAAAAAAAAAAAGATTTTCTCTCTCCTGGAACTGGAGTGTATTATGCTAAGCGAATTAGGTCAGTCAGAGAAAGACAAATACCATATGCCTTCACTCATATGTGGAATTTAAGAAACAAAACAGATGAACATAGGGGAAAGGAAGGAAAAATAAAATAAGATAAAGAGAGGAAGGCAAACCCTAAGAGGCTTTTTTTTTTTTTTTTAAGATTTTATTTATTTATTTGAGAGAGTGAGAGAGAGCGCACAAGCGGGGGGGGGGGGAATGGGCAGAGGGAGAGGGAGAAGCAGACTCCCTGCTGAACAGGGAGCCTGATGCAGGGCTCAATCCCAAACCCCGGGATCATGACCTGAGCCCAAGGCAGATGCTTAACTCACTGAGCCACCCAGGTGCCTCATGACTCTTAGATACAGGCAACTGAGGGTTGCTGGAGGGGAAGTGAGTGGGGGGATGGGGTAACTAGGTGATGGGCATTAAGGAAGGCACTTGATGTAATGAGAATTGGGTATTACATGCAACTGATGAATCACTAAATTCTACCCCTGAAACTAATATTACACTATATGAGAACTTGAATTTAAATGAAATCTTGAAAGAAAAAAAAAAATTCTCCCTCTCTTTCTCCCCCTCTAATCCTCCCTGTCCCACCCCCTCTCTTAAAGAAAAAAAAGGCACCAGAGCCCCTGACTTCTCCAATGAGAACCTTATACACAACAGCAAACCTTTTCTCCAAATTCTTACATAAATGTTGGAAGAAAAAAAATAGAAGATTGTTTTCAAATTACTTCTAGTAGCTCACAAAGTGAGATACATAAAATATGACAAAAATAGTAGGTATCTCTTAGGTTTCATACTATGAAAATCATCCATTTAAACAGGAAGAGGGGTACCTGGCTGGCTCAGTCAGAGGAGCATGGGACTCTTGATCTTGGGGTTGTAAACTCAAGCCCTACGTTGGGTGCATAATATCTTTAAACAAACAGGAAGGGTTGTGAACCCTTTCTCCAAGTCACATCATCACTCATTTTGAATGACAGTAATAACAACATTAATATATAACCTCATTAATTACTGAAATGTTTCTCACTTTAGAATAAGTCTTATATTGGGGCCCCTGGGTGGCTCAGTCGTTAAGTGTCTGCCTTCGGCTCAGGTCATGATCCCAGGGTCCTGGAATCAAGCCCCACACTGGGCTCCCTGCTCAGTGGGAAGCCTGCTTCCCCCTCTCCCACTCCACCTGCTTATGTTCCCTCTCTCGCTGTGCCTCTGTCAAATAAATAAAAACTTAAAAAAAAAGGGAGTAAGTCTTATACATCAATGTGTAGTGATCATTTTCATATTTATGACATGAGAATGTTTAAAATGGATGTCAATAAAGAAAATAATCTCAATGTATATTTGAAAATAAATACATGTTGTATTTAATCTTTTAAGATATATACTCTAACACACTCAATATTCCTTTGGGCAAACCTACTGTTTATTTATTAAGTAAAGAATATTATCTGTAGGTCTTCAAACCACATTCAGATGTTCTGTATCACTCCACAGACAGGCTGACACCAATGGATAACAGCCACTCTTTATTTATTCAATAACAGAAGATATTAGCTAGTTAACACTATTACAAATAGTCAACTTACCTTCAACTGCACTAGCGGGGTCACATTCTTCAAATTCAATAAGGCCTAAACAAACAAAAAACAGATGAACAACTGCTAGTAAAAATTAAAAAGAAAAAAAAGGCAATTTGAGGGAAACAATCAGATCAGATCCCATTACAGCTTTTTAACTGACCTGACATGTGTTCTAGTGTTATCTGATAGCACTAATTAAAATATCAATAATTTTAAAATTCAAATAATCCTAACAGTGACAAAAACTGAGACTAGCCTATTATTATGATCACAATTTACTGAAAACCTTTTATATATGATACTCAGAACTGGTGACACAAACCTAATCTGTAGTTTCTGCTTTCAAGGAGCTTGCAGAATACTTGAGAGAAAACAAGCATAATAAAAGGCAGTTGCTGAATCCTTGGTTTTGTTAATGCGGAGGGCAGGGGGACCAACAAGTAAATACTACTAGAATGTAAGCTTGGGAATTTGTCTGTCTAGTAGACGACTGTGAACTGGCAAATAATAGGTCTTTAACAAATATCTGCTGAATAAATAAATGCACTAATTGCATAGTAGCTAGGTGGTGATGCTCTAACTGTATAGTGGGTCAAGGAATGTGAACTTGTAGTTTGCAGGTAATGGGAAGAGTTTTCATGTGAGGTGATACACACATGCCCCTGCAAAGTGGCTTACAAGAAAATTAATTTAGCACTGGTATGAGGGATAGACTACAGAGAGGAAGAAGATGATAAAATAGCTATCAGCTGAAAAACAAAATAGCCCTAAAATAATAGATCTGCTAAGACTAGCCTTAAATCCCATATAATGGTATATTTCATTTACATGGAATACTAAATTATTTAGGTAGTAAGAAAGTTAGCAAAAGCATGAATCACTGTTCTACTGAAACATCCCCAAAGCTAAGTATCAGACTAAAAAATTATCTTCTGTTAAACTGTCATTTTAGCCCTGCTTTTTAATACTTAAATTTAAGCAAGTCCAGTATTTTTCTGAAATAACTTATGAATAGTAATAGGTTCAACATATTATTTCAAATAATTTAAAAATAGAGCTTGAAGAGTAGAAAATGGAAGATTTCGTTATTGGTTCTTTTGAGACGTTAAGTTTAACTGTACCTATGATAGTTCATAATCAGAGTTCCCACTGATGATTCCATTACAAAAGAAAGGCACTGATTAACAAAGAAAGATTTCTCTACAAGTAGGAACACCTAAAAATATTCGCTAAAATGTCCTTCTTCCTGACCCCAAATCTAAGATCTACTTCTTCAGTTCCGGTTTCTATTCAAATAGAGTACTTTAACATTTAGGGATAAGCAAAATAACTTTAAAAAAACTCAAAGAAGAGTTGATAAACAAAGTCCTAATCAATTAATTAGCAATACCTTTCTTACTATAGTATTCTTATGATATATATCATGTGACCAAAAAAAAAGAAAAAAATACATTCACTACTTCCACCCAAAAAAGCCTTAGAATCAGAACATGGCCTAATTAAAAATTTAAAGACTTCAAGTCCACTCTGCAAATCTGGAAGCTAAGAATTCATTAAATGAGCTTGTTGTTAAAATCCATTAGAGGCTTAAGTTAACAGTTCACAAAGAGATGAAACTGAAAGATTTCTAAAGGTAAAGAACTGTAGTATGTCCATCTGATAATTAGCAACTAGCTGATGTAAAAATTATGAAGAATGAAAAATCTCTACCTAAATTACCAACAATTTATTATGTATTATTAGCTTTATCACTTACTAATAAACCTTAAGAGACTATGACCACCTATCAAATAAATCTGAGAGCTCCTACAGTTACATATCACATAATCTGTGCCCAGTAACGATTTAGAGAATCTCAATTCTTCAGGCTATGGGCTTATTCTACAGAGGAAAAACAAAACAAAAAATCAATGCCAAACAAATTGCATTATTTACAAATATTTTAAAATAGAGCATCTAGAAAGACTTTTATAACATCATCTTAGCAAATATGATATATATATATTTTTAAGATCTTTGGATGCTTTCATATAAATGGAAATAGCAAAGGCACCCCTTAACTCTACCAAAGTTCCCTCCAACAGAATTCTACACTTTTTTCTCACAAAACCTTTTTCCTATACCAGATATATCTCAATTGCTTTTCCCTTTATCTTTTCTAAACACCCTCTTAAAATTCATTTGGAATAGGGAAATGTCCAATAAAAATAAACTGTTCAAAATCACAAACATTTCTGAAATATGAGATGCCAGATCCTTTCAAATTGTAAAATACATATAAAAGTTTTACACTGAGTACCTTCAGCATATAAGCTTTTCTATTAAAGACAGAAATACGAAATTTCTGGTATAATAAAACTAAAAATACCTTTAAAAAATTAACTCATGCATGAAAAAGATTTTCTTTATCAAACGGCATATGTTCCACATGCCACTTCACACGGCAAAGCTTTGCGTGCCTGGCTCTGTGCCAGCTGCCAGCTCAGCTGGATGTCAATGTGCATTCTGACCCCCTTGCAGCATGTCACTTCTGAAATGTTTCACAAGTAGAAAGTTTATTCAGCATCTCCCTCAAATGCAGTCCACTGCCCATCATTCTGCTATTTAATCATAAGACAAGTTACTTTTTTTGACAGTCCCAAAGCCAGAGTGAGACTCAGAAAGAATAGTTTGCTACAACTGGAATCTCAACTGTTTAGGCTCAATTAATTCTGTTGTCAAAATAAATAACTGCTCTTAGCACTTAGATTTTATGCTGGGCCACAAGGGCAATTTAATTTGTATAAAAGCAAATAAGACCATGTTGGCTCTGTCTCCGGATGCTCTTTTACACATTATATAAAAATGCCATCATGAGTTCAATTAAAGGCAGACCTCCATGAGGTCAACAATTCTTATAGAGGATTTTTCTTTAATCGTCAGGTAGGAATAAATTATTGCTATAAAAAAAAAGAAAAAGTCAACAACCTAAAGAACTCATCTAATTCTAATTTGGATCAAAACTTTTAAGAAATGTTACAGGAGGAGAGACAATTTAACAGCAATCTTTAATCAACACATTTTATGGATGAGGTACAGTATTTTAAAAAGTAAAACACTTAATAGTTCCCACTGTTCTGAAACCAATGCTAAATCAGGGCAAATTTGCAACTCTATCTAGTTAATAACTGGCCTGAAAACTGAAATAGTAAGTCTGGGCTACACAAATCAAGCATTTTTCTGCATATGCCCAACTCAAACCAAAGGACACTTGGTTCTGTTAGAAGCCAAAATAAAATATATGAACATGCCCAGATCCCAAAGTCTAATAATAAGAATGATGATAATAGGGGGTAGGGAGGGAACTATGACACAGAGAGTGGGAAGGAAGGAGGGGATGGGGTGGGGGAGGGGAGAGTTAGTCATAATAATGGGGAAGTCAATGACTAAATTTTCAAGTTTGCTCCTGGGCCTGTAGAATGCAACACAGCCACATTCCTAGATGCCTGGGACGGTGAACTCAGGCAAGCTAACATGAAAAACAACATCAAACTCCAGCTTGTGGTAATGTACAAAGGGCATGGAGGCTCAAGTTCTGGTTTTGCCACCTGCTTGCTGGCTAATTACCTTAAACTAGTTACTCTACTTGAACTTAGGTCTTTTTTTTTTTTTTTTTTAAGAGAGAAAGAGATTGAGAGCATGAGCTAGGGCATGGCAGAGGGAGACTCTCTGCTGAGCACAGAGCCCAACATAGGGCTGGAACTCACGACCCCAAGATTCATGACCCCAGCCAAAATCAAGAGTTGGACACTTAACCGACTGATCGACCTGGATAGGTGCCCATAGTTCATATCATTTTTATAAATGCTATGGTAGAAAATAACCTTTGCCATATTTGCTTTTCCTTTCTCTACAAATACCCATAGACACATACAGTTTTTTTTTTTTTCTTTTTTAGCTTGTTAAATCATTTGAAAGTTAAGTTGCAACATTAATGCCCCTTTACTTCAGGAGTATTTCTTTTAATAAAGAGCTTGTAGAAAGGATTCTCTCAATCCAGTGGTTCCAAATCCCAATACCTACTTGAATCTCCTAGTGCAATGCTTCCTGCTTAAGAATCATCTGGAGAGCTCATTAAACCACAAATTGCTGCCCCCACCTCCCCAGTGTCCTATTCAGAAAGTCTAGGTTGATGCTCAGAATGTGCATTTTTAACAAACTCCCATGTGACTGTAGATGGTCCTGGGATCACACTTCGAGAACTACAGTCTGAGGGAACCCTTGGGTCCACTGCCAGATATTCACTAATTCTAGACAGTGCTTCTCCAATTTTACTCTACATACAAGCTGCCTGGGGATCTTATTAAAATGCAGATTCTTTAAATAAATAAAATGCAGATCCTCTTTCAGTAGGCCTGGGTAGGGTTTGAGATTCTGAATTTATAACAAGCATCCAGTGATAAATGCTATGGATTCTGAACAATGGCTGCACATTAGACTCAGGTAAGTTTTAAAATATAGTGGTATCAAGGATCCACCACTTTAGACCACTGAAATCAGAATTTCTGGGGCAGTGAACTGTCTATACATTTTTTAAAAAAAGAGACTGGAGGGGAGCAAGAGGGAAAGAGAGGGACAGAGACAGAGAGAAAAAGGAAGGAAGGAAGGGAGAAATGAAAAGGAAAAGAAAAATTTCCGCTACTGATTCTCCTATGTTCCCAAGGCTTAAGAATCAGTGATGAGGCAAACTTAGGAACCAGGGTCTTAAATGAAAAATACAGGTTTTTCACTATGAAATTTCAGTCACTGTAAAACTTCATAAACGTTCAAAATTTCATCTAGTTCTCCACACAGAATCTTAACAGTGAAATATAATCTCCTACATATCCAAAATCTGACACTACCTCCATATTTGACATACCTCCTAGACTGAGTCATGTTTTTACCCTCTGTGATACTGATAAAACCTTGGGTGATTATACCCAACTCACTATATCTCTTTTTCCTGGGAACTTCCCTCTTCTCCCCAAGTGGTACAGAAGCCATGTTTATACTACATGACCTAGTCAGAACTGACTAAATAAGAAAAATTACCTGATCCAAGATTACCTGGACCAGATTCTTTCTCCCAGAAATCTGTAAAGGGACCACAACCTGGGTTAATTCTGAGCTGTGCCTGCAATTAAAGAACAAATAGAAATACCTAGAAATTACAGAGAGGTCACCTTATGTCACGTGCCTGGAAAAGCAAAGAAAGCCATTGTGCAAAGAAAAAAAAAAGCAGTAGAAATAAATCGAATGAAGGAAAAATGATACTTAGGGTTCCTACAGGTTTAGGCTTCCTTCTGCAGCCTGGCTATATTCCTGATTTTGGATATCTCAGTTTCTTTCCAATAAATTTCCTTGTAAGTTCAAAGTGGTTTAAGCTAGCTTTTTACATATTGCAAAAAGAACTAAAACTCTGCCCTTGTTATTACGCACATGTAAAAACTGTAATCAGCTTACCTTACTTTTTTACTTCTATTTTGCTGCCAGTGTTTATACATTTAACATTTTTAGTGGCTACTTCAAATTAATGAAATAAGCTTTTCTTAAACAAAGCCTGCTCACATTTTAATCTTTACTTCACAATTTAGGATTATTATTATAAGATTCAATTACAATGCTGTGATATGACTGCAGATGTAGTTAGTGCAAGGTATCAGAATAAATCATTTCTGAACCCAAAAAGAAGAGCAGAATCAGCTTTTGAAAAAAGATTATATACTATTATGAGGTACACAATTCTAATGCAGTATGACATACCTACTACCACACCACACAGAAAGTATACTTTCTAACACAGGGGTAGGCAAATATTTTCTGCAAAGAGTGAAACAGTGAATATTTTAGACTTTGTGGACTGTAAGATCTGTCACAACTACTGACCTCTGCTGTTATAGTGCGAAAGGTGCCACAGACAATACATAAACAAGTAAGTGCAACTGTTCAAAACAACTTTTATGGACAATGATAACTGAATTTTCTACTTTTTGTGTATTACAAAATACTCTTAATTTTTTCTCACAATCATTTAAAAACGTAAACCAAATCTTCGCTTATAAGCCTCTATAAGCTGCTATAACCCAACTCAAAAATAAGCAGCACCAAACTTAACTCAATGGCCATAGTTTGCTGATTCCTGCTCTAAAAGACATAGAAGAAAATCATTATCAGGTTCCATATACATCCCACAGGGCAGAGTTCTATGCCTCTGCCCTGAGTGGCTAGATACAATAGGTAAAGGTGTACTTCTTCACAGAAGTTTTCTATGTTACTTTTCTAGGTTACTTTTTTAGAGAGCTCTTTTCTTTTACTCTCTATTTGTGCTAATCTACATTATCTTCTTTCCTAATCATCATCATGAAAGAGGATGATTCCTCTAAGTCATTCCCCCAAGCTATGAAATAGGAAACACAAGAAATCACAGCCTAACTGGTGTGGTCTGTGGGTCTTTGTCTCTTAGCTATTTTTAATTTTGCTTTCTACACAAGCATTTTTGCTTCTCCGATTTAAATAAAAAAACTTTGGTCGGGGGAGTGGTAGGAAGCTCTATTTGTACATTTGGCATTATTCCAAATCCTTGAGAGCTCTATAGAAAGATGACCTTAGATTTTTAAAAAATTATTTGCTTTACCCTATATTTTAAAATAAAAAACATAGGGATGCTGGGGTGGCTTAGTTAAGTATCCAACTTGATTTCAGCTCAGGTCATGATCTCAGAGTCCTGGGATAGAGCCCCCCCACTTTGAGCTCCACCCTCAGCAGCGAGTCTGCTTAAGAGTCTCTCTCCCTCTGCCCCTCCCCCCACCACTCACGCCCTCGCACGCATGCGCTCTCGAAAATAAATAAATCTTTGGGGCGCCTGGGTGGCTCAGTCAGTTAAGCTTTTGCCTTTGGCTCAGGTCACGATCCCAGGCTCCTGGATCGAGCCCCGCATCAGGGTCCCTGCTCCACGGGAAGCCTGCTTCTCCCTCTCCCACTCCCCCCTGCTTGTGTTCCCTCTCTTGCTGTCAAATAAATAAATAAACCTTTAAAAAATAATAATAAAATAAATATTTTAAAAAATAAATAAATAAAATAATAAACATAATATAGAAGCTAAAATTTTCCAAATATTTAAACTAATCAATCAATTTCATTTAGGCAGTATGACCACAGGAATCTTATTTTTCCTTTTTCATTTGTGACTGTTTTTCATGTGTACCTTTCTCAGGATTTTCATACTTTTATCTTTAAACACAGCATAATCCCTGGAAGTCCTCAAATCAGAGCTATAAACCTATATTATCATATAATGAAAATATAGTTAAGTTTTTAAGCAAAATCTTTTATTTAAACATATTATATACTGGCCTACCAACTTTTTAGATTATTTATCCTTTTGTTTCTTATAAATGGAAACTTGCTTAACTTTCATGAATTATAAAAAGCATACAGCAAAATTAGCAGAATGACTATAAAACAGGAAACTCCAAAAATATGGTTTTAATTTCCTTTGGCAATTAAACTACCTGAGAATGACCAGACATACTAGGATGTCATTAGAACACAAAAAGATACTCACAATTAAAAAACACCTGTGTATTCATAACCCTTCAGACCACAGGCACTTTGATATTCAAAGTATCTACTTACACTGACTCTAATTCCAGAAGAGCCAGTAGTACTTAAAAAGTAACGACAAAAACAGTACGGAGGTTCCTCAAAAACTTAAAAATAGAACTACCATATGATCCAGCAATTCCACTTGTAGCTGTTTATCTTAAGGATTCAAAATCACTATCTCAAAAAGACATATACACTCCCATGTTCACTGCAGCCTTATTTACAATAGCCAAGTTGGCATAACAACCTAACTGTCCACTGACTGGGTAAAGGAAATGTGCTGTATATATACAATGGAAAATTACATAGCAATTAAAAAAAGAAAGAAATTCTGCCACATGCAACAATATTAACAGGCCTTGAGGACATAATGCTAAGTGAATAAGTCAGAAAAAAACAAATACTGTATGATCTCACTTATATGTGGAATCTAAAGAAAACCAAACTCACAGATACAGTTAAAAGATTGGTGGTTGCCAAAAGTGGGAGTTGGGGGGGTCAAGAGTGGGTGAGATGATTAAAGATGGTCAAAAGGTACAAACTTCTATGGTAAGATTAAAGTCCTGGAGATGTAATAATATACAGCATGGTGACTGTATAGTTAACAACACTGTACTATGTATTTGAAAGCTGCTGAGAAAGTAGTTCTTAAAAGTTCTCATGACAAGGAAAAAACTGTAACTGTGTAGGGATGTACGTTAAAACTTATTTTGGTAACCATTTCTCATATACACACATCAAATCATTACGTTGCACATCTAAAACTAATACAATACTATATGTCAATTATATCTTAATTTATTTTTTTTAAGATTTTGAGAGAGTGTGTGTGCGCATGCGTGCATGAGTGGGGAGACGGGGAGAGGGAGAGGGGCAAGCAGACACTGCATGGAGCCCCATGGGGGCTCAATCTCACAACCCTGAGATCACAACCTGGGCCGAAATCAAGAGTCAGACGCTTAACTGACTGACGCTTAACTGACTGAGCTGCCCCATCTTAATTTTTTAAAAAGTAATGACAAAAAAGGCACTTCATATAATAAGTAGTATAAAAATAGTCTCAATGAATAGGGAAAAAAGTTTTAATGTTCTCAAAGTGTTTGATTTACATAGGAAAATTGGACATAAAGTTAAAGGTTGTATCTTTGAACAAATAACTGACTAAAGAAAAAATGGTCATTTTTCAGCACAAGAAAAATAGGTTAATTTTTAGATATATAAATTTTTTAACAAACTTGTTTTCTTTTTAAAATATAAATCCCACAGGATGAAAACTAGTTTAAGAAGGAATTCATCCACCAGAGGGGGCCCTTACAAAACAAGAGAAATAAAGTATTAACAGCAATTAGCAGTTCACACAATTGAACGTTAGAATACATCTCACAAAACAAAATCCTTTAAGTCTATGAATTCCATACAATCAAATGCAAATTTTTGAGTATATTATTTTTCTGAGAAACACAGAATTTTCATCACTGAAATAGGCCCCCAGACTCATTTGTTCAGGTGCCCATAAGCTGAACAAATACAAAGAAAGAGCTATTAACTAGTCACCCATAGCAAGCCAACTAGAGAAGTAATATTTATTCCACCCACTCCACTCCAACACCATTCTTTCTTTTTAAAGTTAGTTCTAGGACCACTTTTTTTTTGAAAATCAGCCATTTATAGTCACAGTGTCAACAGTCACTCTAAAACAGTCACCTAATTCTTGGCTTAGTGATTATTCCAAGAAAGCCCATGTCATCACCATTCCTGGCCTTACCATTTAGCTCAGGGATTTTCTATATGTCACAATATATGCTGAGGCCAGTAAATTTAAATTTATAAAAGAAACAGTATCTTAATTAGTAGCTACCCATTTATCAGAAATGTGTTACTTTTTTAACATGGCATTTATTAAGTATTCAATAAATGTTACATTATCTGATATAACCCTCAGAACAACCCCATAAAGAAATACTATTATTATCCCCACTTTACAGATGAGGGCAATGAGGCTTAAAAATTTCACTGCTACTAAAGAACAGACCACAAACTACAGGGCTAAGTAATACCACAGATAAGAAAATAACTGAAATTTTTAAAAAGATTTTATTTATTTGAGAGAGAGAGAGAGAGAGTGCGTGCTCAAGCACAGGCTGGGGGAGGGGCAGAAGAAGAGGCAGAGAATCCCAAGTGAACTCCATGCTGAGCATGGAGCTGGACTTGGGGCTCAATCCCACGACCCCTGAGATCATGACCCAAGGCAAAACCATGAGCCAGACACCCAACCAACTGAGACCCCCCCCCCCAGGTGCCCCTAAAATAACTGTAATTTTTATTAGGATAATTAGATTCAGACAGTTGTAAAAAAAAAAAAATACAGGGAGATTCCTTGCACACTTTGCCCAATTTCCTGCAATGATAACATTTTGCAAAACTACAACATAATGTCACAAACAGGATACCGATAATAATACAATTTACTGATCTTGTTTTGTTTAGTGTTCTAAGGCACTTTTAATCGGGCAATACATCTTTACTTTTATCTATCAGCACTTCTAAATGCTCTATATAAAAACTGTATTTGTTCTCCAACTATTTTTACCTCTCTTAACTGGTCTTCACTTATAATTTAATCTTTTTTTTTTAGAGAGCGCGCAGGTGCGCACAGGGGGTGAGGGGCAGAGGGAGAGCGAGAATCCGAAGCAGGCTCCACACCCAGCACAAAGCCTGACACAGAGCTCGCTCTCACGATCCTGAGACCATGACCTGAGCCGAAATGAAGAGTCAGACACTTAACCAACTGCACCACCCAGGCGCCCCATAATTTAATCTCTTTATAAGGAATTTTAGGGTTTAATACTTTTCTGTAGTTATATATCTCAACATCCTCATTCTCTTTATATATGTGAACTTACTCAGTTTTATTCTAATTTCTCCAAAGCATAGGCCCTGGTGTCAAGAATCCTGGCATTTTACCATCTGCTCTGCCATGTACTAACTTTGGCAAATCCTTTAACCTCTCAACATTTCTCTCATCTTTAAAATGAGAATAATAGTACCTACTTCAAACAGTTGCTGAAGATCA
Source organism: Neomonachus schauinslandi (assembly GCF_002201575.2). Lineage (NCBI taxonomy): Eukaryota > Metazoa > Chordata > Mammalia > Carnivora > Phocidae > Neomonachus > Neomonachus schauinslandi. The sequence continues at coordinate 51,850,558 of NC_058409.1, read as the reverse complement.
AAATTTGCCTGCAAAGTGGTTGGCACATTACATGGCAGAGAGTAAGTCTCACTAAACTTTAACCATAATTATTTACTAGTCCTCACCAAGACTTTTCTAATAGCAAGACTATCCACTGCAACCTTCCTAACATCCTAGCTTTACTATGATATGTCTGTTTGTTCATTCACTCAACAAAAATGTACTGTTTACCCATAAAGAAGATAAACAGATGAATCAAATACAGAACTTTTCTTCACATCTGCACAATTATTAAAATTTAAGGTAGACAGCACCAATAACAAAGGAGGGGGAAAAAGTACAGTTCAAGTTCTCTGGCACTTTCGATGGAGGAAGTAGCAAATGACCTGGGTATTTAAGAGTTTATTTGCTTGACAAATAAATGGGAAGACACGGGGCAGGAAGGAAGGAAATGGGATATAGCATTTCCTAGAATAAGAACATAAGGGCAACTAAGGTACCAAGGAGGAAAAGGGGCATGTATAGGAAATAGCAAGCAGTTCCAGTTGGCTACAGTGAAGGCTAATAATAGAAAAACTAAAGACTAGTCAGAGCAGATCCTGAAAAGCTTTAAATCCAAATCCAGAGCCTAAATTTCATTCTGTCTATAATGAAAAGTCAAAGATTTAGGAGTAGTGCAATTGTAAGTTCCTAATTGTATAGTCAAAATATGAATGTGCTGTATAACATGTAAAATGGATTAGAGAAGAAATCTCTACTGTGCCAGTATTCAGAAACAAAATGCTGCAATTGAACAGGTAGGTAGAGAAAGCATGAAAAGAAAATTTGAAGGGAAAAATATTAATGTAAGTGAACCAATGATTTGGAAGTTAATAAAATCTGAAAACAAAAAGTGAAGAAGATTTAGGTTACAAGCCTTAGTTCTGGGAACTGTGCTAAAGAAAAATGGCTCCCAGACTTCCCGACAAATCACTTAACCATTTTCCTGAATTCCAAACCATATTTTCTTTACTAGGCTGAATTATTTTTACCTGTAGAGTGAAACAAATATCTTACAAGAACATGGTATCATAACCAATAAACAAAATAAAGAAATCTAGAAGACTCTATGCTGAGCAGAGCAAGACAATGGGCTTAGTACATTTGATAGATCATAACATGCTTATTAAAAGTTAAAGATTCAGGATACTGTAATTATTTGTTCATAAAACAGGAACCAGGATTCCTGTATTCATTCGTTCACTGGTTATCTCCAATGTGTAAAACACTGTCTGAATGTTTTAGAGCATGCAACAAATATACAGGTAATATATTCAACATATATATATATACCCAACATATATATATATATAGTCAACATATTTATGCAACAAATATATATATATTCAATATATATATATATATATATATGTTGGATACATATTTCAATAAGAAAATTTTACAAGTTATTAAATTTTATGGAAGGTTCTCTGTTGACCTCAATGCTCTGAGGGCTCAATATTCTCTCCCACCTTCCTCTTACTAAAATGCCTCTGTTCATAGGGAATATTGACAATGATATTGCAATAGTGTTGTATGGTGATACGTGGTAGCTACACTTGTGGTGAGCATAGCATAACCCACAGAGGCGGTGAATCACCATGCTGCACACATGAAACTAACGTAACACTGTGTCAACATCCATAAACTTAAAAAAATTTTTTTTAATTAAAAATAAAAAAATAAAAATAATAAACTGGGCTTCTGTTGCTAAGCCTTTGAAAAATGTAAATAAACGACAACATATTAACTAAGGTTATAATAACCACTTTAATATTAAATTATTAACCATTAAAGGCCAGAATAAAAATATTAATTTAACCTATCATCGGACACAAAGTAAATGATACTTGATATTTTACAGATTTTTGGGTATCTCCTAAGCTCCACTTTGCAGTTTGGGAAATTAAAAGCAAATATATTTGTTGCTAGATGCGAGATTTGTATACATTTCCTTACAGAGTTTTTTTTTTTAAGATGTTATTTTCATTTATTTGACAGAGAGAGAGAGAGAGCACAAGCAGGCAGAGTTGGAGAAGCAGGCTCCTCGCCAAGCAGAGAGCCCGACGCGGGATTCGATCCCAGGACGCCGGGATCACGACCTGAGCCGAGGGTAGATGCTCAACCAACTGAGCCACCCAGGCACCCCCAGAGTTTATCATCTTACCAGGTCTTTCCTTCCCAGTGCCTTTTGATTCAGCAAATTTTTGAATCAAGCTTTCAACTGTAGTATTAGCCATGTTATTTATAAATTCTTCATGGACCTATTAAAGTGAAATAAAGATAATTTTTTTCTTTTTCCATCAAAAATTCTTACTGTATTTCAGACAAAACTTGCACAAAGCAATTAAAATTCATTACACTAAAATATGTGTTTTTTTTGACCCAAAGCCTTTGAGAACTTTCATTTGCCTAACATGCTGCTCTGTTACCTTGTACTGTTAGTAGACCTGTGGGTATCAACCACTGTTTACATGAACCCCTGAAGATACAGCCCCACAGTCTTAGAAGTCAAGGAAGTTTCCTATCCTCATCTTTGAATGCTTTAGACACATAATTCTTATGATAAATTAAAACTTAGGGCTCCTGGGTGGCTCAGTTGGTTAAGCGACTGCCTTCGGCTCAGGTCATGATCCTGGAGTCCCGGGATCGAGTCCCGCATCAGGCTCCCTGCTCGGTGAGGAGCCTGCTTCTCCCTCTAACCCTCCCCCCTCTCATGTACTCTCTCTCATTCTCGCTCTCTCAAAAAAAAAAAAAAAAAAAAACAACTTATATAGATCTCTAATAATTTCTAGATCCTTAATAATAAAAAATAACAGACCTCATCTTTACTCTATTTCAATGCACTCCAAATTGTCATAATTAAATTGCTTTTATATTTTTGGGGAAAAAATTTTTTTTCTTAAAGATTTTTTTGTTTTTAGGTAATCCCTATACCCAACGTGGGGCTCGAACTCACAACCCCGAGATCAAGAATCACACGCTTCACCAACTGAGCCAGCCAGGAGCCCCTATTTTTGGAAAATTTCTAAGTTCTTTTTTTTTTTTAAGATTTTATGTATTTGAGAGAGCAAGCAAGCACAAGGGAGAGGGGGAAGCAGACTCCCTGCCGAGTGGGGAGCCCAACACGGGGCTCGATCCCAGGACTCTGAGATAGTGACCTGAGCTCAAGTCAGACACTTAAGCAACTGAGCCACCCACATTCCCCTCTAAGCACAAGTTCTATAACTTACTGCTGTTCTAAATTATAAAACAGTGAAATTTTAAAAAAATATTCAAAGATTGATTAACTTCAGAATTTTAAGGTAAAAGGACTGAGCTATAGTTAAATTTTAACAGTTGGTTTGCATTATCATCCTTGGTGGCCAAACAATCAAATATCCTGTTTATTTTTTTTTTTAAGATTTTATTTATTTGTCAAATATAAAGAGCAAGAGAGAGAGAGCGCGAGTGCACAAGCAGGGGGAGCGGCAGGCAGAGGGAGAAGCAGACTCCCCTCTGAGTAGGGACCCGATGCAGGGCTGGATCCCAGGACCTTGGGATCATGACCTGAGCTGAAGGCAGACGCTTAACCAACTGAGCCACCCAGGAGTCCCAAAAAATCCAGTTTATTTTATATTTAATACATGTAAATACACATTCTTACCTGAAATTCAAAAAAAAAATTGAGTTTTGGATTTTTAAAGAGTCATAAATGAACATAAAATTTTCATGGATCAGTTCAACAAAAGGAAAAACTTACCTGGGCTATTTGCAAATGAATTTCCTTTACAGCATTTGACAAGGATTCTATAATTTCCTTTATGTGAATGAGATGAGCTTCTTCAATATCTTGAAACTTCTGGATAACAAATATGAAAAGTTACATATATACATAAAAAATACACTCTGAAATCAAAACTTTTTAAATTATTTATTTTTTTAGGTAATCTACACTCAACGTGGGGCTCGAACTTGACCCTGAGATGAAGAGTCACATGCTTTACCAACTGAGCCAGACAGATGCCCCTGCAATCAAAAGACCTTTTAAATCATCTCAATACAGCTAACCAAATTTAGTGAGTTAACATTATTATGTAATGTTTAACAATACTTCTAGACAAATGGGTCCAATAAATATACTGAAATGTTTAACTTTTTAATATATAAACTTTGTTATGCCATTTCTCAGGCATGTATGAACTTGTTCAGAGTTTGAAGACACCACAATTAAAATCTATAATTACAGTCAGAAAATTGGAAGGAGATCCAAATGAGGAGTGTCACAAAAGCCAAGGCAGAAGTGTTTCCAACTGAAGAGCAGATAGTTGGCAGAGCAAAAGCTACTGTTTACTTCTGAAGACTTTATAATCTAGCCCAAACTCTCAAAGTGTCTTTCTAATCCTTGAAATATTAATACATGGCCTTCAAAAGAGGTAATCTATGGTCAAAGAAATATGGAAAAGCCTGTATACTCTATCTCAGCAGTTCTCAACAGAAGGTGGGGATACATCCAGTCACCTGGAAAAAGTTTTCAAACTATAGAACGCATAGATCCTCTACTACTCCCTGGGGAATGGGAGTGGAAAAAGATGAGAATGTTGTTTGGAAAAAATTCCCAGGTCATTCTGATATTTATTCCCTGGGAAGAAAACCACTGCTAGACTTGGCTTCCAATAAACAAATTAAGAAGCCTAAGAAATACTGAAATAAAACATGTTTCATTTTGCTTAACCCAGTGTGTTCCAAATTTCTTTGACCACACAGTCCTTTTTGTTTTTCTTCTTCTCTGAGTATCTATTAATATCTCACACAACAATAATATTCCTCAAAACAGGATTTGGGAAATGCTGAACTAGCTATTTTCAAACAAAATACATTTGTCATTTCGACTGCACAAACCTGATTACCCTTTTTTTTTTTTGCCAAATTAAATCAGTTCTAAGGAATAGGCCTAAATGCCTTGTTATTTTTTCTGGTTAGATTATCAAATTAAGTTTCCTCACCCCATATTTAATATATAATTTTCTTTAGCACTGAGTTATATGATCAGAAAATCACTAAGCTAAATGATCATGTTCATATCTGCGCAAGGGTCTGAACTTTCTAAAAAAAATCAGTAATGGTGAAATTATAGTTTTGGCAATAATGTAACAATAGTTCAAACACTTCAGTCAATTTTATTCATGAGAAATGGTGGAGTTAAAATGTCTTGCTTTGACTCATTTTGACCAAATCAATGAGAATACCAGTATTTCAAGATTCTAAATTACCTTCTTAAGAAGTGAGGAATATCCACAGAAGCATGATTCTATTTTATGTTCCTATTATAAGAATTTGCCTTCAGCTTAAATTTTTGCAATTTAATGAATAAGATATTTTCTCATAGACTGGTAAGACCCAAATCCAGAAAAGCTAGGTCAAACAGCCACAAATTTCATATGGATAATCCCTAATTCCAAGAAAACTGTGCCACCTTCATTCTCTTTTGAAAGAGCTACACTGAGTAAGACATATCCTTAATTATTTAAAAATATCTTGAAGCATGAAGCCACACAAAAACTCAAAGCGTGATTCAGATGCAATTTAGAAACTGTGCTGGGTTGGTTTTTTTTAGGGGGTAGGGGATCTGCTAAATATCACAATTCCTCAGAATTAGTGATGACTAAACATAGAGTAATTCAACAATGGGACTATAGTCTCTAGTTTTGGATATAAATAAATGAACTTTCTTGAACAAATCAGGCTTTTCTTCCTTGCAATTTCAAATTCACCGTATTCATATGTATTGTTACATTAATTTTTTTAAAAAGTACAATTTTGGGGACGCCTGAGTGGCTCAGTCGGTTAAGCATCTGACTTTTGATTTCAGCTCAGGTCATGATCTCAGGGTTGTGAGATCGAGGCTCACAACAGGCTCCACGCTCAATGGGAAGTTTGCTTGGAGTTCTCTCTCCCTGTATGCCCCTCCCCCGGCTCCACTCACATATTCTCTCTCTTAAAAAAATAAATAAAAATAAAAAATTAAAAGTACAATTTTGTCAGCCACTCTAATACATAAAAGCACCCTAATACTAAAAGTCCTTAATCTGAAGTTGTTGTTTAAGCAAATCTCAAAGCTTCCTTGAATGAGCCACCTAACTGTTTAAACAAAATCTCCATATTCTCTCCAGTTTTTAAGTGTCATTAAATAATAGTAGAAAGCATAAACACAAAGAAAATTCACAATTTTAATCATGTTTTTTCCTAACCCCAAATGAAAATAATTAAATCACAATACTCTAAATAAATCCTAACCTCTTTCATCCCACAGACTCAACTTCTTTTCCCACTAGTAAATATAGGTCCTGTCACCCAAATCTGATTTTCACTAGACTGACAGTGAATCAGGTCAACATGCTTGGCCTGGAACAAAGAAAGATGGAAATGTAAAAGAATTCTTTTCACTTCTAAATAGCTGAAATTAAAGTTTAAAGTCTACTATCCATTAAGAAATGATAGCCCTTTTTGCCGTTGTACTAGTCTGACAGAGAGACAGAGACGAAGAGGGAACGTGAGAGAAAACAAACATACACACATTAGCACAGTATACCATCACCTTTACTTAAAAGCAGCGTGGTTATACATCTGCTCAAATATATTAATGTCCCCATCTTGGAAGTAGCAGAATAAACAAAATGCCAATGTGGGGGAAAAAAAAAAGTAATGAAAAAATAGAAAGAAATGAGAGGGAAAGATGAGCGCTGAAAATTTTCAGAACACTTTTATAACATAATATAAACGAATAAAAAACTCTGACTCTAGCAAATTCTAATTTTTCCAAATTAAATAGCTGAAAGGCAAACATTTTCTGACAGAAACTAATCATGTTGATGCAAAATTAATGAACCAGTACTGTCTTATAAACAAGTGTTCCTAAGGATTCAAAAGCCAAAAGAACACTTGCTGAAGTCTACAATAAGGCTTGTTGCTACAGAAATTGAAGTTTTTTCTCTCACTAGAGTTAGAGGCTCATTTATTACAATTAACTAAACCCTTCTTGAAATATTATCATTTCCCAGCTGCTATGACATTATACTTCCCAGTTTTCTTCCTTGTCTGGCCTCTCCTACTTGGGTCTCAGCATCTCTTCTTTTATCAAACTGTCAATGATGAGTCTCTCAGAGCTTGGCCCTTTCTTCCCTACACTCTATTCAAAGATGATGTTGTTATGGCTTTGAGTACTGGCAAGCCCTTATTTTACACAAGCTCATAATCCTTCATTCAAAACTCTGGGACCAGATGTTTTAGAGTTCAAACATATTGAATTTTTAAAATAAAGATAATGTGGTGTTGTTACCATATCTTTCACAATACTGCAAGCAGGATTTGCAGTGGCATCTGTGTATCAAACACGTTAATATTTCTAAAGGAAAACATGTATATTCAATGTAGGTAGGATAAATTAATAGCCTTACATCAGTTCTGGTCAAGTTTTGCTGCCAAATGAATTACAGAAAAAAAACTTTCGGTTTTTAGAGCTTTTGGATTTCAGACCTGTAAACAAAGGACTGTGAACATTATACCCAGCCCAGATTATCTGGATCTTCCACAACTGCCCACATGATGTCTCCACTTAGGTATAGGCAGCTCAAAATTAACATGTTCAGAATGGAACATCTGATCCCCTTCCAACCTCTCAAACTAACCTAACAGTTCTTCATCTAGTCTTTCCCATTCATCTCTAACCACACGAACTTACAAGCCCAAACCCACAAGAGATCCTGATCTCCCCAATAATCCCCCCATCCTCCAACTCCTGCCATCTCCGAACACACTCAATTCTCTCTTTCAACCACCACACAGCCCCTCATCCTCACCTGACCACTATACTCTCCTTCCAAACTAGACTCTTGATTTTCGTTTGGCCCTACTATAATCCATGCTCCACAAAATTCCCAGAATTATCTTTTAAAATGCAGATCAGGGGGGCACCTGGGTGGCTCAGTCGGTTAAGTGTCTGCCTTCGGCTCAGGTCATGATCCCAGGGTCCTGGGATCGAGCCCCATGCTGCATACAATCTTTCAGTGTCTCCCAACTGCCTTTTTTTTTTTTTTTTTAATTTTTTTCTCCTTTATTTGATTTATGCCCTATTTTTTTTTTTTCTTTTTAAAAAATTTGAGATTATTTCTAACTTCTTGGGATTTGTACACATGAAAAAATGTTCAACATCATTAGCCATTGGGGAAATACAAATCAAAATCACAATGAGATACCACCTTACACCAGTTAGAATGGCAAAAATTAACAAGACAGGAAACAACAAATGTTGGTGAGGATGTGGAGAAGGGGAACCCTCTTCCAACTGCTCTTAAGAAAACCTAAACCCTTACTATAGAGCTTTGTCCTTCCCTATCTCTAACTTCTTCCCACTCTCCCTCTTCACTCAGTTTCAGTAAGCACTCTTTGCTTTCTACAATGCGACAGCTTTTTCATACCTCTGGGTCTTATATCCAGGGGTCCTCGATACCTGGAACACTCATGCCCTAGAATGTGTCTCTTTACTCATTCTTCAAGTCTCAGTTTTAAATCTCACTTTTCCAAAAAAGCCTTTCCTAACTCCCAAATCCAAATCAAATTAGGTTGCTCCTATTATTCCATCTCATAGAATCCTTCTTTTCCCTTGTCACAGGTTTAATAATTCATCATAACTTTGTATTTAATCATGTATTTAATGTTTGCCTCCCTCCACTATATTGTATCCTCCACCTAGAGCAGGGAGATATTTTATTTACGTATATACTGTTATACACCCAGCAACTAGCACAGTGCCTGCACCACGGCAAGTAAAGACGGATGCGTATATGCCTGCAAACAAGCATGAAAGCCTTCTGATTTCTCAGATGGGAATCATTCATCACTCCAAGCAGGAAGACTCCCTAGAATCCAAAAAGGCAGATTCATAAAGTCCTTCTTCACACTTATTGAATGCCTACCATGAGAAACCCTGTTATCACAGAACTTATATTTTAGTGGAGGAAGACAGACGATAAAAAAACGGTAAAAGAACCAGTGTGCTTCACTACATTCAAATATGATGACTAAGAATAATGTTCTAAGAAGTGGTTTCTTCACCAGCATCAACAGCAGCATAAAGAATAAGCAGAATAGCTACAGCCAACCCATGATGAATAAGAACATAACAAACCCCTGCTATTGTAAGCCACTGAGATATGGGGGTTTCTTCGTCACCTCAGCATACCCAGCCTATCCTGACAGAGTAAATAACATTCATGGCGTATTAGATGACAACAGGTGCTAAGAAGAAAAACAAAACAAGAAAAAAGTACAAGAGGGTGGGGGTAGGAGTTTTAGGTGTGATTCATAAAAGGTACCCATCTTAAACCTAGGCCTTTAATTAAGACTCTAAGAACATCAAATGGGATATAAATGATCCCAAGTTTATGGGAAACAGACCTTTTTTTCTGTCCTCCCTAACTAAAATGGAAGCTCTATGAGGAGCAGGGATTCTTGATTCTTTGTTAATGGCTATATTCTCAGCAGTGAATCATTTCCAGTTTTCTTCTTAAGCAGAAATCAATTTTACAATTCATACATAAGGCTAACAATCAGCCCTGTTTTCATCATCTACCAATATCCTCACTTTCCCCAATTCTCTTTAAACAGCCTCTTCTGATACACCTAAATAATCCCTTATAATGTCATAGTTATTGCATCTTGGTCCTCGATTTCCAAAACAAGATGTGTATCTTTAAAACAGCATTAATAAAACATACTAAAAAATTATTTGACACAAGAATTATATTATTTGTATCAGTAAAACAAATATCCTGTTTTAGATTTAAAGCTTAAAAATACCAACCTGAGCTGTTTCTGTCATTTTCTGTTCAAAATCGGCTTTTGCTAATGCATACTTCTCCACATAAAGTTTATAGGTATCTGTAGCTTTCTTAGATTTAACAGCTGCCTGTAACAAAAACAAAACAAAAACATTTTTAACTATACAATGACCTGTTTTCTTTCCTGATATAAGTTCATACTATTTCAATGCATTTTAAGGGATGAGGCCTATGGTGAGTCCAATATGACATAAACTAACTTTAACACCTTTTTTCAAGTCCTCATTAGTAATATTTTTATTATAGTCACAGAATAACGCAGAAATTAAATGCTGATTCTCCTTTCTGTCTGATGGAATGTGCTTTGAAAAGTTAAATACTCCCATTTTATAACCCAGAGTAATATCATATAACCACATTATAATGGTATGGTGTTTCTAAGAATTCAATCAACAAAAACATGACAATACCATCAGAATATGCTTGACACTCTTTTCCACACCTGCAAGTCTTCCTTCCTCCCACAACACAGACATATTCCATTTAATGTCTCATTAATAATTATAAAGGTAGCTCAAAAGTTGAGAAATCATTTTCTTTGATGTTTCTCAGTTTCCATTATGCTCCAATAAATCTATAAATTTGTTTATATTTTTGCCTAATTTTCAAGATTTCTATTATTAAAAAATTGTTATTGCATTATTATGACTCAAGTTTTATGAGACTTATGTATTCAATTAAAACTTAATATAAAACAAATTATACAGAGATCTTTTCCTCAAGGACTTCATGAAAGTAGTAGAACCTATTTTTACTTAGAAATCAGCAGAAAGCAACAAAGCCACAGAAGTAAAGATAAATTCTATGGACAATATACACTGAAGAAGAAGAAAGAGTTTGTGTAACTTGTAGGTTCAAGCAGACATATGGTTATCCAGAAACTTGACTATTTTCAAAGTACTGATCAATCTGGACATGGGAAGCTTGGGGAGTAAGGAGTGTTGGTGTAAATTAAGAGTCTAAGGAAGATCAAAAAAAGAGAAGATATAAATATCTCAATTTTCTTGATGAGTAAGAGATGGTCTGCTAAGAGTGAAGAAGAGTAGGGTAGGGCTAGGAGCTTCACAAGAACGAGAAACATTTCAAGCTAGGGTTATAGAAGGTACAACAGATGATGCTAGATGAGTAAAAGTACTCCTAAGAGTCACTGAGGGCTCAGTGAAGCTGGAAAACAGAATTCGTGTACATACAATCCAAACACCACGTAATCCTCTCTAGCTACGGTCAGGAGTCTAGAAATAAGAAGCAGAAACAGAAGTTGGGTTTACCTGAAAGGTTGGGATTGGCAAGAGATGTAGAGAGTCCTACTCTTTACAAAGGCCCCTCTGTATGCTTCTTAAAATATAACTACGTACATTCTAGTAAACACATTATGCTCCATGCTTTCCTGCATTCTTAAATAAATAATATAGGATGCCACTTTATCTTGTAGCATAAAGAAAACTGCTTTTGGAGCCAGAAGACTCTGTCTTAAGAGTTTTATATAGTTCTCTCATTCCTAAAATGGGAAGAATACCACCTATTTTTTAAAAAATTTAGCAATGATGAAATGTAACTTATGTAAAATGATTGGGAAAGGGACTGGCACATAGTTAAATATACAAAATAAATGGTATCTGCTATTATTATGGTTTCTAAAAGCAACACCATCAGGAAGATATATAACTGAATTTTGTTGTTATTGTATCTAACAGTTGTACTGAGTTCTCCATGCCTAGAGTAAGTGGTTAAAACCTATACTGATTTTCTAGTTTGCTCCTATGGATTTTTTTTTTTAACTCTTTTTCCATTGTCTCAGGCCATTTGACATTATTTATACTACTGTTAGTATACTTCCTCTGACATCCTGGCCTTGTTTAAACACATAACAATTAGATGAGATGGTTATTTGAAATCTACTAAGTATTTTCATAGGAAGCAGAGATAAATTTGCTATATTTGAGAAAAAAATTTTAAAGGTGTGGTTATCTGGGTTTCCTTTGGCTATCTGGGAGATATATATAGATATATAATATATATATACACACACACATATACATGTGTATGTATATATATATATATATATATATATATATATATATATCAAATCCTATATATATATATATCAAGAGACTTAAGTTTCTTCTACCAACTACCTGTATTTTTAGTCTGTGCAAGAATGAGGGGAACCTGGTCCTAAGAGGAAAGTACATAGCAATACAAGCCTTTCTCAAGAAACAAGAAAGGTCTCAAATACACAGCCTAACCCTACAACTAAAGGAGCTAGAGAAGAGCAAATAAAGCCTAAACCCAGCAGGAGAAGAGAAATAATAAAGATCAGAGCAGAAATCAATGAAATAGAAACCCAAAGAACAGTACAACAGATCAATGAAACTAGGAGCTGATTTTTTGAAAGAATTAAAAAGATTGATAAACCCCTGGCCAGACTTATCAAAAAGAAGAGAAACGACCCAAATAAATAAAATGATGAATGAAAGAGGAGGGATCACAACCAACACCAAAGAAATACAAACAATTATAAGAACATATTATGAGCAACTATATGCAGGCATATTAGACAATCTGGAAGAAATGGATGCATTCTTAGAGAGTATAAACTACCAAAACTGAACCAGGAAGAAATAGAAAACCTGAACAGACCCATAACCACTAAGGAAATTGAAGGAGTAATCAAAAATCTCCCAACAAAGAAGAGCCCAGGGCCAGATGGCTCCCCAGGGGAATTCTACCAAACTTTTAAAGAAGAATTAATACCTTTTCTTCTGAAGCTGTTTCAAAAAATAGAAATGGAAGGAAAACTTCCAAACTTGTTTTATGAGGCCAGTATTACCTTGATCCCAAAACCAGACAAAGACCCCATCAAAAAGGAGAACTACAGACCAATATCCCTGATGAACATGGATGCAAAAATTCTCACCAAAATACTAGCCAATAGGATCCAACAGTACATTAAGAGAATTATTCACCACGACCAAGTGGGATTTATTCCTGGGCTGCAAGGTTGGTTCAACATCCGCAATCAATCAATGTGATATAATACATTAATAAAAGAAAGAACAAGAACCATATGATACTCTCAATAGATGCAGAAAAAGCATTTGACAAAGCACAACATCCTTTCTTGATTAAAATTCTTCACAGTGTAGGGATAGAGGGTACATACTTCAATATCATAAAAGCCATCTATGAAAAACCCACAGCGAATATCATACTCAATGGGGAAAAACTGAGAGCTTTTCCCCTAAGGTCAGGAACATGGCAGGGATGTCCACTATCACCACTGCTGTTCAACATAGTACTAGAAGTCCTAGCCTCCGCAATCAGACAAAAATAAAAAATAAAAGGCATCCAAATCGGCAAAGAAATGAAACTCTCACTTTTTGCAGATAATATGGTAATTTATGTGGAAAACTGCTAGAACTCAAACAGGAATTCAGTCAAGTGGCAGGATATAAAATCAATGCACAGAAATCAGTTGCATTTCTATACACCAACAAGACAGAAAAAAGAGAAATTAAGGAGTTGATCCCATTTACAATTGCACCCAAAACCATAAGATACCTAGGAATAAATCTAACCAAAGAGGCAAAAGATCTGTACTCAGAAAACTATAGAATACAACTGAGGAAGACACAAAGAAATGGAAAAATGTTTCATGCTCATGGATGGGAAGAACAAATATTGTGAAGATGTCTATGCTACCTAGAGCAATCTACATATTTAATGCAATCCCTATCAAAATACCATCTACTTTTTTCACAGAAATGGAACAAATAATCCTAAAATTTGTATGGAACCAGAAAAGACCCCAAATAGCCAGAGGAATGTTGAAAAAAAAAGCAAAGCTGGTGGCATCACAATTCCGGACTTCCAACTCTATTACAAAGCTGTCATCATCAAGACAGTATGGTATTGGCACAAAAACAGACACATAGATCAATGGAACAGAATAGAGAGCCCAGAAAGGGACCCTCAACTCTATGGTCAACTCATCTTTGACAAAGCAGGAAAGAATGTCCAATGGAAAAAAGACAGTCTCTTCAACAAATGGTGTTGGGAAAATTGGACAGCCACATGCAGAATTGGACATGCAGAAGAATGAAACTGGACCATTTCCTTACACCACACACAAAAATAGACTCAAAATGGTTGAAAGACCTAAATGTGAGACAGGAGTCCATCCAAATCCTAAAGGAGAACACAGGCAGCAACCTCTTCGACCTCAGCCGCAGCAACTTCCTCCTAGAAACATCACCAAAGGCAAGAGAAGCAAGGGCAAAAATGAACTATTGCGATTTCATCAAGATAAAAAGTTTTTGCACAGCAAAGGAAACAGTCAACAAAACCAAAAGACAACCGACAGAATGGGAGAAGATATTTGCAAATGACATATCAGATAAAGGGCTAGTATCCAAAATCTATAAAGAACTTTTCGAACTCAAAACCCAAAGAACAAATGATCCAATCAAGAAATGGGCAGAAGACAATGAACAGACATTTTTCCAAAGAAGACATCCAAATGGCCAAGACACATGAAAATGTGCTCAACATCGCTCGGCATCAGGGAAATCCAAATCAAAACCTCAATGAGATACCACCTCACACCCATCAGAATGGCTAAATTAACAAGTCAGGAAACGACAGATGTTGGCAGGGATGCAGAGAAGGGGGAACCCTCCTACACTGTTGGTGGGAATGCAAGCTGGGGCAGCCACTCTGGAAAACAGTATGGAGGTTCCTTAAAAAGTTGAAAATAGAGCTACCCTACGACCCAGCAATTGCACTACTGGGTATTTACCCCAAAGATACAAATGTAGGGATCCAAAGGGGTACGTGCACCCCGATGTTTATAGCAGCAATGTCCACAATAGCCAAACTATGGAAAGAGCCTAGATGTCCATCAGCAGATGAATGGATAAAGAAGGTGTGGTATATATATACAATGGAATATTATGCAGCCATAAAAAACAAAAACAAAATCTTGCCATTTGCAACAACATGGATGGAACTAGAGGGTCTTATGCTAAGCGAAATAAGTCAATCAGAGAAAGACAAGTATGTGATCTCACTGATATGAGGAATTTGAGAAGCAAGGCAGAGGATCATAGGGGAAGGGAGAGAAAAATGAAACAAGATGAAACCAGAGAGGGAGACAAACCATAAGAGACTCTTAATCTCAGGAAACAAACTAAGGGTTGCTGGAGTGGAGAGGGGGTGGGAGGGATGGGGTGACTGGGTGATGGACACAGGAGGATATGTGGTATGGTGCGTGCTGTGAATCGTGTGTAAGACTAATGAATCACAGACCTGCACCCCTGAAACAAATAATACATTATATGTTAATAAA
Organism: Neomonachus schauinslandi; assembly: GCF_002201575.2. Taxonomy (NCBI): domain Eukaryota; kingdom Metazoa; phylum Chordata; class Mammalia; order Carnivora; family Phocidae; genus Neomonachus; species Neomonachus schauinslandi. The sequence goes on along the minus strand of NC_058409.1, from coordinate 51,835,333 downwards.
AATAAATAAAATGCATAGTAAAAAAAAAAAAAGAATGAGGGGCGCCTGGGTGGCTCGGTCCTTAAGTGTCTGCCTTTGGCTCAGGTCATGATCCTGGAGTCCCGGGATAGAGTCCCACATCGGGCTCCCTGCTCAGCGGGAAGTTTGCTTCTCCCTCTGATCCTCACCCTGCTTGTGCTCTCTCTTTCAAATAAATAAATAAAATCTTAAAAAAAAAAAAAAGATCAGCAACCTACAGTCCATGGAGTGATTTTCAGTGACAGAGCCTAGCAAAATAACGTAGTCCCACTAGCAGCCCCTTCTTTGCTTGTTCCTTATCCTAACGCCTACTCTTTTTGTTCTGCTGCCTAGTAATTTATATGTTAGCTATTGATGAAGACTTGAGTTGTGATCACCCCTAGAGACATCTGCAATTTGGAAAAAATTCATAAAAATGGAAAAGTCCCCCCAAATAGGGGTATAATGATTGTGGCTATACTATTTTATTTTCTATTTGGTGTCTATACTTTTTTTTTTTTTAAAGATTTTATTTATTTTTTTGAGAGAGAGAGTGAGAGAGAAAGAGCACAAGAGGGGGGAGCGGGAGAGGGAGAAGCAGACTCCCTGCTGAGCAGGGAGCCCGATGCGGGACTCGATCCCGGGACTCCAGGATCATGACCTGAGCCGAAGGCAGTTGCTTAACCAACTGAGCCACCCAGGCGCCCTGGTGTCTATACTTTTAAAAGTAATTTATTTCATGAGATCTTCCCTGTTTTCTTTTTACAGGTTCTATACAAAATAGGATACTTCCCCCTTCTAAACTTACCATTAAAACCTCTCTCTAACCTCTTGTTCTGCACTATTCAATGTTTTTGCTGCCCAAAAAGAAGGAAGCTTCTTGAATACAGAAGGGGAGAATATGTATTTTAGCCTGTAATAACCTTCATAACATCTAGCAAAATGACAAGCACAGGGTAGGAACTAAAACACTTACTACTATATACAAATTATCACTTCATAATCCAACAATCAGAAAAATACTTGAATAAGACATTTAAAAAGCCAAGACTCTAGTCTTTAGCCAATATTTAAAGTAAAAATAAGCTCTTAATTTGTGTTGTATTAACAAACTGGAAAAATTCAAATAATATTTCGCTGTAATGATTATTTTTCCAAGTAAACATATATACTGTGTTGCAGATGATACAATGAGTTTCTCACTCACAAGGAATCTGTAATCTAACAGGAATAAAAGATGACTGCCTGGAGGGGCATTACTCCTTTTAGAAGATGTCTCTATGATATATTTCTACAGTGTCAACAAAGCAATATTTTACATTATTCATTATACTTATAGGACTTTAAGAGATGGAAAGAAGTTCCTGAAGCATCATTTCTTCTTCCAACACTCAGTCTCTAGAATTCAAACTAGTTTTGGTACTCAAATTTTTACTGAGTCGACAAACCATGAGAGACGATGGACTCTGAAAAACAGAGGGTTCTAGAGGGGAGGGGGTAGGAGGATGGGTTAGCCTGGTGATGGGTATTAAAGAGGGCACGTTCTGCATGGAGCACTGGGTGTTATGCACAAACAATGAATCATGGAACATTACATCAAAAACTAACGATGTAATGTATGGTGATTAACATAACAATAAAAAAATTTAAAGAAAAAAATTTTTACTGAGTCAACAGGTTTAGAAATAATTTTAAAAATTTAAACCAGCATACTTTTCTTAACTTTCTTTTTTCCTCCCAGAATATTCTCACTATAAAACTAAGTCTACTTAGTTTTCAACTCAGCACAAACTTATTTTTTCACTATTTCCAACCATAAAATTATTGTCTTTATCTCAAAAGTTCAGATCAGGATCTAACTCAGAATATAAATGGACGGGTAAGTCTTCTGGAGCATACTTTCTGATACCAGGAAGCTGGGGAAAATTTCACTTCTCTTTTTGAGGCATGAAAGAAGAGAGAAGATACCCTTTAAAGTTCTAATTTACATTTTTTACATCAGCCCTCACTCTTCAAAAGTAAAAATAATAGGCCAGAATCATGGAAATTATGTACCAACCTAGAGAAGTATCTTGGAAAACTAACAAAAGGAGTACTTAATCATAAAGGAATAAAATGAAAAAAAAAAAAAAACCTGTTGACTCACGAAGTATTTTGAGTAATGACAAAAACAAATTTAAAGAAAAAGAAGGGTATCATATAAAAGGATGCAGAGGCAATTTTAGAATGTAATTGTATTGGGAACATCTTTATTTTTTTTAAAGCAAGAAAGAGCCCTCAGAGGAAACAACTAAACAGCAATACTCATTTAAGTCAAAACAACTTTCTAAATAGTATATATACTTAGAAATGCTGTAAATTCTAGGGTAGAATTATAAAAACAGAATATCCAAGTATAACGGAATTTGCCCACTTTCATAAAGTCATTATTAAAAAGGGAAGTTAGAGCATTTGTTCTTAAATGAGGAAATTAGCTTTCAAAAAAAACAGCTACATTTCTTCTCACAAATAAAGACTGGCTTTAACAAATTACTTACTGATAATAAAATAAATCCCACATTTTATTCATTTCCTTAGCATTTTAAATAAATTTACTGATATACTATGAGAAATATTTGTGTTTAAGTGTCTATGATTGCCTGCGTGGTGGTCAGTTAAGCGTCCAATTCTTGGTTTCAGCTTGGGTCCTGATCTCAGGATCATGAGATCGAGGTTTGCATCAGGAATCTGCTAAGTTTCTCTCTCCCTCTCCATTTGTCCTTCCCCACTTCACGCTCTTTCTCTCTCATATAAATTCTTGAAATCTTAACAAAAAAAAAAAAAAAGAAAAAGAAAAAGGCACCTTTCCTCTAAGCTGTCCACACGACCACAAGGTAAATGAAGCACAGACCACCAAATCACAACCCTTGGACACAACCATATGCTACAGCTCTGCCTAGTATGTTACTCCAAAGGAAATCCTTTAATTTAATCTAAATCATTACCTTATATTAAACCTTTTCCAGTTTATATCAAAGGACTCAGACAATCATTTCTTTAAGTATAATTTCTAGGTACCATATATTCTTCAAGTGGTCACTACACACTAGGTACTAAGTTAAACCCACTGGGTTTCACACAGACACAAAAAATAAAGAGCAGTATTTAGCCGAGGAGTACTTGAACCCTTTGGAAAGTTTCAAATTCAGATAGCACACTTTTGCATTAATGATATGGGATTCATACCAATTTACTGACCTGTATGTTATAGGAACTGTTCCTATAGCTCACATTTAAAAAAAAAATCTTTTATTTTGAAATATAGTTGGCTTTATCTATATTTGTTCCTTTTTCTTTTTTTTTGGAAAAAATTATTAAATAGACAAAGGGAGGCCCCATGTCCTTACCAATCCCATTCCCCACTTGCTCTGCAAAGGTAACTCCCATTATGTAACTTAGTGTTTATTGTCCCTATGCATGCCCCTTATACAGTTAATTATACTTTAAAGGGTTTTTTTTGCAGAGAATTAAAAATTATGTGAAAGGCATCAAAATCTACATATTCTTCTGGAACTTTTTCTTGCTCAACGTTATGCTTTTTAGATTTACTCATGTCAATGTTAATTCATGTCATTCTAGCTTTTTTTTTTTTTTTGCTTTTATAATAAACATTTTAGAGCACGTCAAAGAAGTGCAATAAACTCCATTAATCCATCATGTAACTTCAAGATTCCATCCATTCTTCCCCTCCAATATTTTTTTGATATAGTAATTTAATTCCCAGATCTATCATTTTACCCTATAAAATTTATTTTAACTGCTGAATAGTCCCATTATATGAAACAGTCTTCTGCTGTTAAACATTAAAGTTGTTTTACATAGTAAGAATTTTTTCCAATTTGACAACCTATTATTAGAGGAGTCTAATTCACTTATATACATATTATGGCTTTGGTATATTTGAACTTACTTCTTCTAGCTTACTTTGAGCTTTCTGCCTACCATTCTGTTTTTCTCTATTTCCTCCTCTCTCTCCTATCAATAAATTTTAATATCCTCTTTTCTTTGTCCTTATTTAAAAGACTTAGACTTCTATTCTTTTAGAAGTTATGCTTAATGTACCTACATGATTATTACTAACTCCGACATGCCATTAATTTATAAAGTACACCATTATCTTGTGTACCATTAAAATAGAAAAATGCTACCATCTAAAGCATAAAATGCTTTCTTAACACTTAAAATTCTAATTTTATACTTTAAAAGAGCTTTTAGACTTATTTAGAAGTACATTTTTATTCTATTACCACCCTATGCGATACAGAATAAAAAGGAAAGCAAAATGAATTGTTTGACATACTCGTATATCTTCCTCATATTCAGATTTGAACCTTCTCAATTACTTTCCAATTCAGAGATTGCTGAGGTCTGTTTTCCCCCCACACATTATTATCCTCAATGTCATCAAGACCATTACTGATGTAGTACCTCTTAAAAATGCTCCATTATTATCTCCCAATTTTCTTCTAAACACCAGTGCTCACATTTTCTTGATCTTACCAGAAGGTCTCAACAAAAGGTTTCAGACAAAAACCAGAACAATTCCTTCCTCAAACTGTCTTAAGATGGTCTGTTAACTAAAACATCAAAGTGCTGCAGTTGTCCAATCATGCTACCACATAGAATAACCAAGTTCACAAAGGCAATAAAAATACACACGTAAGCTACCTTACCAACAGTGATTATATATCATCAGCTGAAGATGCATTCTGATTTCAAAGATGTGAGAAAACAAGAAATACCTGGTAGCTTTTAATATTCTCTTTTTCTCTGGAGTCTAGGTCCGAATTTATCTTTATGTAACCTGCTTAATACCAAGAATGTTCTTTCAAACTGGGGACTCTTTTTTTTTTTTTTAATACTTATATATACACACTTTTTAAAAAAGTTTTTATGTTAATTCCAGTTAACATACAGTGTTGTATTTATCTGTGGACTACTGAATTTCCTCAGGTCTGAAAAATCCCAAGCTATTAACTCTTTAAATACTACTAGACCACCATTCTCTCCATTTTCTTCTGGAATTCACATGAGATGAATGTTGGTAACCTTTATTTGTAATTTTTTTTTTAAGATTTTATTTATTTAAAAAAAAAGATTTTATTTATTTGAGAGAGAGAATGCGAGGGCACACATGAGTTTGGGGGGGGGGGGGACAAAGGGAGAGGGAGAAGCAGACTCCCTCCTAAGCACAGAGCCCGACCTGGGGCTTGATCCTACGACCCTGAGACCATGACCTGAGCTGAAGACAGAGGTTTAACCGACTGAGCCACCCAGGCACCCCAGTAATCTTTATTTCTTTGTACTATGTTCTGGGTGAGTTCCCTCAGTACCATCTTCCAAATTCATTCTTTGACTACATCAATTCTGAAGTTTAAAGTTTGTCTTTGAGAGAGAGGGAGAGCACAGAGGGAGAAGCAGACTCCCCACTGAGCAGGGAGCCCAATGCAAGACTTGATCCCAGGACCCTGAGATCATGACCCGAGCCAAAGGCAGACGCTTAACCGACTGAGCCACCCCGGTGTCCCAAGTTGGTATTTTCTATTACTTTTTTCTCAATAACCATATTTTTCATTTCCAGGTTTTCTAATTAGCTGTTTTCCTATCTAGTAGATCTTATTCCATTATGTGTCTTTTAATTTCTTAATCCTCTTTACTAGTTTATATTCATTTATCTCTTTGAACATACTGAACACAAACTTTTTTGTTCATGTGTTTTATAAATTTATGTACTTACTTTTTTTTAAAGATTTTATTTATTTATTTGAGAGAGAGCGAGACAGCAAGAGAGGGAACACAAGCAGCGGGAGTGGGAGAGGGAGAAGCAGGCCTCTCGCGGAGCAGGGAGTCCAAGGCTGGGCTCGGTCCCAGGACCCTGGGATCGTGGCCTGAGCCGAAGGCAGACGCTTAACAACTGAGCCACTCAGGCACCCCTGTTTTATGAATTTAAATTTTATCTGGACTGAATTCTTTTTCCAATTGTTAAATTTATTGCTGTCTTAGTATTAGATTTCTTGGATGTACTCTAGAATTTTGGGTGTTCGCTCATTTCAAATGGGAGGTTTCTTGTTTTTTCCCCTTCTCTTCTCTCTCCCTCCATCAGTGCTGTGGGACAGATCCATAGTAAGCAATGTAAATGTTACCACCTAGAAGTGTGTTATGTTCTATCCTTTGTGCTCATCTATCCCCACCTAGCAGTTTTCAGGGCATCTCCTGCCAGCCCTCAAAGTCCCCAATTTAGTATCAGTCTTATAAAAGTAGTTTTTAATTACTTCCGTGGAAGAATATTGGGGATAAGGCCAAAACAGTCATGACATGGTTCCTTAGCTTGATCTGGGTCAAAATTGTGTCTATAAGCCCTCATCTTCCAATAAAGCTTTAGCCCTAGTCAGCAGCCCAAGATTTTTTTCCCACCTATATTGCTTCACGTAGTGAGTGGGACTCCTTGTGCTCTATCTCAGGTGGGAAACACTTAGTCCCTTTTACCACACAAGAGCTTAAATTCCACAGCCTAGCTTAGGACTTTGAATCCAACAAAACCTGCAAAATCAATCTCTCCACACCACTCTGAGTTTCTGTTCTGTTTCTGGTTCATAGAGATAATATTCTACTTTTTTGGGTCCTATGATTTTGTTCTGTTTTCCCTTCTTATATTTTATTCACAAATGCTGTGTCTGGAATGGTGTTTTAAAATAGTAAACTTATTGTGCCTTATCTTTTTCTCTCTCCCAATTATTATGTATTGCACAAACATTAAAGAAAATCAGTTATGCCAAAACCCATCAGCTGTTTTGATTTTTCTATATTCTCTTCTAGTTTCTGTCCATGTATGTACACTTCTAAAATTATTATAATTGCTATAATACAGTTACAATTTGGTTTTCTTTTTTTTATTGGATATTTCACATACTTTAGAAAGCTTTCAAAATTATCACTCCCTATGGCACGCTCCTAAATGAGATATAACACATCAAACAAGTGAATGGTTAGTTTAAACTGTTTTGAAAGGGGGAAAAAAATCTACTTTCTTTTTTTTTTTTTTTTTTTTAAGATTTTATTTATTTATTTGAGAGAGAGAATGAGAGAGAGAGCATGAGAGGGGTGAGGGTCAGAGGGAGAAGCAGACCCCCTGCTGAGCAGGGAGCCCGATGCGGGACTCGATCCCGGGACTCCAGGATCATGACCTGAGCCCGAAGGCAGTCGCTTAACCAACTGAGCCACCCAGGCGCCCGGAAAAAATCTACTTTCAATTAAAACGTGAGTGGGGGAAAGGATTGTGGTTTACCACAATACTACATAAATGTCTTCAAAGTCAGCAATAAATCACCCACAACACATATTTTAAAGCTTATCTTCAAGTATCTATGCCTTTCTAAATATACCAATCTTGACTAAAAAAAATTTTACTTCACGTTAAACCTCACACCAAGCAGTATCTTATCAAGTATCTTATTATAAAAATAGCTTACAAATGTCAACGGCATAAAGAAATTATTTCTTTTTATGTATTTGCCTAATGTATTTACCATACACAACATATTCTGCAAACCTAGTTCTGTTTCACTTCGGTAAATCATGAACACTCAGAGGCACAGTGTCTTCATCTTTAATATGAGAGTATTCCTGAGTGAGGATTAAATGCAGTCTTATGTTTGAAAGTGCTTTGAAACCACAGAAATATTATTTTTATTACAATTACCTTTTCTATTTCTCTTTGTGTAGCTCCTTCCTTTTTCAAACGTTCCTGTTCTACACACTTGGCATTGTAATTTTCCTTGGACTTCTGGAGGGCCTGAGTTATGCTTTGAATGGTTTGAACAGCTTCCAGAGTTCCTGCAACTTCTTCTTTAGTCTGTATGGTATGAAATGATTCATCAAAATGACTGAACTGTCATGCACTCAATATCTGAAAAATCAGTCCTTTCGCAGGAAAAAACTGATACCTTTTTGTGAGATTTTACTTGTTCTTCTCCATACTTCTGAACTTCCTTTATTAATTCCTGTAATTTTCTAACAAGATCCAAGTGACAGTTTGCTAATTTCTCTGTAGATGTTTTGAACACATCCCACACTGGTGCAAATGTTCTAAGGGGAAAGGAAATACAGGAATTATTTAATAGAAGAAAAGTTTAAGGCTCCAAAACAAAACCAACAGAAAATATAATGTTATATTCAGCAATTTTAATTAGACAAAATAGGAAATTAAAATAAATCACAAATGAAATGATTTTTCATTCTGACAGTGATTTTTTGTACTCCTTGGTTAATTAAAATATTTTTGGACCTTAAGTACACAGAAATCAGTTAACTATTTATCACAGGTCTGGCCACGGCCCTCTCTAATTATATCATACTATTTTCTGAGTTGATTTAGTTTTTTTGACTTGTATCAGAAGCCTTTCTAATCATGGTCTATTGTTAAAAATTAACTTTTTACCAAATTTCAATTTTTGACTATTCAGTGCTCATTTAAAATGCTTCATCAAAAAATAAAAGTTCCTCTGAATTCTAAGATGCAAAATCAAATGCACACCTGATTTTATGAGTCCTCATCTCTAATAATCATTTGAGAATTATTTTAACACTGTTACCTGAAATACTGTTTCAGATAATTTTATCTCTGCACTTTAACAGTAAGACAGTCCCCTTTCCACTACATGGTACATGATGCAGGACCTACTTTCCTACCACTTTTTCACAATACTGAGAATTTAGTATTTTCCACAGGTTCAAGCATATCCAAGAATTACTAAATTATTATATCCTAGATAGTACTTAGGATGTCAATGGTTAGCTTAAAACACTCTGGTCAATAAGGAATGATCTAAAGATAATTTTATCCTATGTTTGCCTCAGGTACTACCTAAGATATTTTCAACATCACCTGTTTTGCTCCATGACCAGACCTCTACTAGAAAACAAATAGAAGCACAAGGCTAAAGGGCAGAGAAAGAAATTACTTACCCTAATATGTACTGTGTCCCAATTACTACATTTCCTATCCAGTAGGAATGCTAACTTGCAGTGATCATTTTAAGCAACAGTAAAGAAGTTCAAAGAGGAAAGTTAAGATACTTAGAATAGGGCTGTTCTGATTAGATCTCACCTCACACTTTAAAATCTAAATCAGCATCAAATCTGGCAAGGAGTTAAATGGAATATTTTGAGAGCAAAAATAGGTAACTGAAAAGTATCCACTCACTACAGCGCCAAAATACATGTACATCACTTCATGTAAACATGACAGTGTGGATTTCACAAAGCAAGAAGATGAAGTGTCCCTTTACCAAAGGATTCTTTACATTGTAAAGGGGTTCAACATAAGACTTCTGTAAGTACAGGTTTCTTTAAGGAATGTCAAATATCATTACATTTTTAAAAGTTTAATATACAGAACTTTTTTGGGGCCAAGTAATACACATTAATGTATAATAAGCAGTAAGAAAGAAAACTGACCAGTCTGAAATTATGTTTAAATGCAAAAAAATACAGAAAGAGGAAACTCAATTTCTTGAATAATATGCATCAGTAAAACATTAATATTTAAAATCTTTATAATCTTAAGCAATGACACCAACACGTAAACATCATCCATTATTTATGAGAACCACGCATTTCAAAAACAGAAATGTTGTCAACATCTTTATTATCAGGAAACACAGGTGAAGTCAACCCATTTTTTTTCTATCTCCCACCTGATTAACTAAAAATAGGGTAGAATTTCTATAATATAACCACAACCAAATAAGTACATTATGTTATTATATTTATGAACCATTATGTCTTCAACAAGAACTTACTATTCTCAAGAACTGTGCCTAAATCAACACTGAAAAACAGTTTTTCAAAGAAATTAACTCACCCAAGTTGCGAATAATTGCTTGCAGATTTTGCTAGTTTTGTCATTGACCTGGAGTATGCTTCTTCTATTGTAGCTCTGTTAAATCAAATTTCCATAGGATAAGAGCTCTCAAACACATAGAAAAATTATCAAAAATATAATTAAAACTGTTGAAACAAAAAACCCAAATTATGTATTAAAAATAAGTAGGTATTGGGGTGCCTGGTTAGCTCAGTCAGTAGGTCATTCGACTCTGCATCTCGGGGTCATGAGTTCAAGCCCCAGGCTGGGTATAGAGCTTACTTAAAAAAAAAAAAAAAGCAGGAATGTGGTCATGATACTTAGGTATCTTAGGCCCCTCAAACTCAGAATATCCAAACCAAACTTACTTCAAACTCTTCCCCAACCCATGCCAACAAAAACCAGCTCTCTAACAAAAAGGAACTATTAACAGTAACTGTCTCTCATTGATGGAACTGTGCCTTTTTTTGCTCCTTTAAACTTCTGTGTGTCTTTTTAATATATCACAAGGGTGGTACTTTGATCATCTAAAAAAAGTTAATACAGAAAAAAATTAATATCTCAATGGATAAGTTTAACAGCAACAAAAAAGTGGTTCAATCTCCAGCAGTAGTAAACTGATACAAAAACCTCCTGATGAGGAAAGCCAGAAAAACATGGAGAAAAGGGGCTAACTAAAAGGCATCAGAGAGCTCAGGAGGCAATTAAGAATGAGTAAGCCAAGATCTAAGAGAAGGATATCCAGAGAAGTAAATCAGATATGTTGGTTAGCTACCCCTGGGGGCATCTAGAAGCAGAAGCTGAGACTAGGAAGAGGAGCAGAGTTTTTCACAGCCTCACAGGGTAAGAGAGACAAAACTAGATTCAGACTTACCAAAGATGGGAAGCATGGGAAATCCCATACCTTTAAGTTGAGACTCAATGAGTAAGGATAAACCTAAACAGGCAACCTCTCAAAGGGACTACCAACTGTACTTTTTCAAACCCTGATACTGGATCCTATATGGATGTCTTACATACACTCATAAAACCATCAAGCACATAAGCAAATAAGACAAATGAACAAAAACCAGGAAGAACAAATAAGCAATGTTCCAAATGCTGAGATTAGAAAGCTTAGATTTTATGAGTTTATGTATTGTCTTCAAGGAGATAGTACATTAAATCAAGAATTTCAGGAGCGCCTGGGTGGGCTCAGTCGGTTAAGCGTCTGCCTTCAACTCAGGTCATGATTCCAGCATCCTGGGATCAAGCCCCACATCAGGCTCCGTGCTCGGCAGGGAGCCTGCTTCTCACTCTCCCTCTGCCTGCCTGCCTACTTGTGATCTCTCTCTCTGTGTCAAAGAAATAAAATATCTTAAAAAAAAAAAAAGAATTTCAGGGACACCTGCCTGGCTCAGTCCCTAGAGCCTGTGACTCTTGATCTCAGGGTCCTGAGTTCAAGCCCTATCACAAAGCTGTAATCATCAAGACAGCATGGTACTGGCACAAAAACAGACACATAGAACAATGGAACAGAATAGAGAGAGCCCAGAAATGGACCCTCAACTCTACGGTCAACTAATCTTTGACGAAGCAGAAAAGATGCCCAAAGGAAAAAAGTCTCTCGAACAAATGGTGTTGGGAAAATTGGACAGCCACACGCAGAAGAATGAAACTGGACCTTTTCCTTACACCTCACACAAAAATAGACCCAGAATGGATAAAAGACCTAAATGTGATGCAGGAATCCATGAAAATCCTTGAGGAGAACACAGGCAGCAACCTCTTCGACCTCAGCCGCAGCAACTTCTTGCTAGACATGTCCCCAAAGGCAAGGGAAACAAAGGCAAATATGAACTACTGGGACTTCATCAAGATAAAAAGCTTTTGCACAGCACAAGAAACAGCCAACAAAACCAAAAGACAACCGACAGAATGGGAGAAGATAGTTGCAAATGACATATCAGATAAAAGGCTAGTATCCAAAATCTATAAAGAACTTCTCAAAATCAAAATCAAGACCCAAAGAACAAATAATCCAATCAAGAAATGGGCAGAAGACATGAACAGACATTTCTGCAAAGAAGACATCCAAATGGCCAACAGACACATGAAAAAGTACTCAACATCACTCGGCATCAAGGAAAGCCAATTCATAAACTCAATGAGATACCACCTCACACCAGTCAGAATGGCTAAAAATAACAAGTCAGGAAACGACAGATGTTGGTGAGGATGCAGAGAAAGGTGAACCCTCCTACACTGTTGGTAAGAATGCAAGCTGGTGCAGCCACTCTGGAAAACAGTATGGAGGTTCCTCAAAAAGCTGAAAATAGATCTACCCTATGACCCAGCAATTGCACTACTGGGTATTTACCCCAAAGATACAAATGTAGTGATCCAAAGGGGCATGTACACCCCAATGTTTATAGCAGCAATGTCCACAACAGCCAAACTATGGAAAGAGCCTAGATGTCCATCAGCAGATGAATGGATAAAGAAGATGTGGTATATATATATACAATGGAATATTACATAGCCATCAAAAAAAATTAAATCTTGCCATTTGCAACAACATGGATGGAACTAGAGGGTATTATGCCAAGTGAAATAAGTCAATCAGAGAAAGACAATTATTATATGATCTCACCAGTATGTGGAATTTGAGAAGCAAAGCAGAGGATCATAGGGGAAGAGAGGAAAAAATGAAACAAGACGAAACCAGAGAGGGAGACAAACCGTAAGAGACTCTTAATCTCAGGAAACAAACTGAGGGTTGCTGGAGTGGAGAGGGGGTGGGAGGGATGGGGTGGCTGGGTGATGGACACTGGCGTGCTATGGTGAATTGTGTAAGACTGATGAATCACAAACCTGTACCCCCGAAACAAATAATATATTATATGTTTATAATAAATAAATAAAATAATTTTAAGGAAGAATTTCAGGGGCATCTGCCTGGCTCAGACACTAGAGCATGCAACTCTTGATCTCAGGGTCCTGGGTTCAAGACCTACATTGGGTGCAGAGCGTACATAAATCAACCAACCAACCAATCAAGAATTTCAGTAGAAAAATGGAAATCATTTTTTAAAAGTGAAGGAAATCATAGCAAATTTGGAAAAAAAGATACAAACTCTATATGTGAAAAATACAGTATCAAAAATTAATATCTCAACCCATGAGGTTAAACAGAGGATTCAATACACTACAGTGAAAATCAGTAAACCAGAAGAGAAGTGAGAAGACTCTATTCTGGTATAAAGCTGAGAGACAAAAGAATGGAAAACAGAAAAGAGAAATGGAAGAATGGAAAACAGGGAAAGGACAAAGTAAAAAAAAAAAAAAAAAAACCTAATGTGTAAAGGGAAAAAAATAGGTCAGAATTATTTCCAGAGATAATGACGGACAATTTTCCAAAACTGACAAAAAATATCAAACCACAGACCCAAGCAGCTCAACAAACCCTAAGAGTATAAAATAAAAAGAAATCTATATTTCATCACCTAGTAAAACTATGTCTATCTATACCTAGGTGATGTATGTTTACACCTAGATGAAAACCGCTGAAAATGAAAGACTAAAAAAAATCTTAAAAGCAGCTAAACCCTTCCTATTACCAAATGTTACCTTTAAAGAATCTATAATTACTGATACCTAACATCTCAACAGTAGATACTGGAATGATCTTGAATTAAAAAAAAAAAAAAAATCTTGTGGGCACCTGGGTGTCTCAGTTGGTTAAGCATCTGCCTTTGGCCCAGGTCATGACCCCAGGGTCCTGGTACTAAGTCTCACATTGGGCTCTCTGCTCAGCAAAGGAGTCTGCTTCTCCCTCTCCCTCTGCCCCTCCCACCTGCTCATGTGCATGCTCTCTCTCTCTAATTTCTAAAATAAATAAATAAATAAAAATCCAGTGAAATGCAAAACTGTGCAACTCCTAGAAAATAACATAAGAGAAAACCCAGAAGACCCTGGATATAGTGATGTCTTTTAAGATAAACAACAAAGATAATAAGATCTATGACAGAAATCAATGATAAGCTGGATTTCATTAAAATTAAAAATTTCTGCTCTGTGAAACACAATGTCAAGAAAATGAGAAGTCACAGACTGGGAGAAAATATCTGCAAAAGACACATCTGAAAAAAAATTTACCTCAAATATACAAAGAACTCTTAGAACTCAACAGTAAGACACCAAGATTAAAAAACGGGCCAACGACCTTAACAGACATCTCACCAAAATACATATAAAGGTGGCAAATAAGCATATGAAAAGATGCTACACATCACATGTCATCAAGGAAAGTAAATTAAAACAAGATACGACTACATACCTATTAGAAGGACCAAAGTCTGAACCACTGAGAAAACCAAATACTAGCAAGGATGTGGAGCAAAGGAATTCTCATTCACTGCTGGTAGAAATGCAAATGATACAGCCACTTTGGCAGACAGTTTGGCAGTTACTTACAAAACTAAACATACTCTTACTGTATGATCCAGCAATAGAATTCCTCATTAGCAATGGAGTTGGAAACACGTCCACACAAAAACCCACACACAGATGCTTATAGCACCTTTATTCATTACTGCCAAAACTTGGAAGCAACCAAGATATCTTTCAGTAGGTAAATGGATAAACTACGGTACATCCAGACAATGGAATATTATTCAGTACTAAAAAAAAATGAGGGGCGCCTGGGTGGCTCAGTCATTAAGCCTCTGCCTTCGGCTCAGGTCATGATCCCAGGGTCCTAGGATTGAGCCCCGCATCGGGCTCCCTGATCAGTGGGAGGCCTGCTTCTCCCTCTCCCACTCCCCCCTGCTTGTGTTCCCTCTCTCACTGTGTCTCTGTCAAATAAATAAAATCTTTAGAAAAAAAAATTTTTTTAAATAATAAACAAATAAATGAAAAGAAAAGAGCCACCAAGGCATGAAAAGACATTAAGGCACTTTAAATGCATATTCCTAAGTGAAAGAAGCCAATGTGAAAGTCTATTACATACTGTATGATTTCAACTATATGACATCTGGAAGAGACAAAACTATGAAAACAGTGAAAAAGAGCACAAAGAATTCCTAAAATAGTGAAAATACTCTACATAATACTGTAATGATGGATACATGCCATTATCATTTGTCCAACCTCTATAATGTACAATACCAAGGGTGAACCCCAAGGCAAAACAATGGACTTTGGGTGATTATAATGTGTCAGTGTACGTTCACACTTGGTAAAAAATGTACCATATTCTAGGGGGATGAGGATATGGACAAAATAGGTGAAGGGGATTAAGAGATACAAACTTCCAGTTATAATAAATAACTTATGGGTATGAAAAGTACAGCACTGAGAACAGGGTCAACAATATTGGAATAACTTTGTATGGTGACAGAACGTAACCACACTTACAGTGGTGAGCTTTCCCTAATGTATAGAATTGTCAATTCACTACACTGTATGCTTGAAACTAATACAAATTTGTATGTCAACTGTACTTCAATTAAAATTTATTTAATCTTTTTTTTTTTAAGAGTTCTTTAAATTGTTTTTTTATTTGACAGAGAGAGAGAGTACAAGCAGGGGGAGCGGCAGGCAGAGGGAGAGGGAGAAGCAGGCTCCCCACTCAGCAGGGAGCCCAATGCGGGGCTCAATCCCAGGACCTGAGGATCATGACCTGAGCCAAAGGCAGACACTTAACCGTCTGAGCCACCCAGGCACCCCCAATTAAAATTTTTCTAAATAAAAATTTTAAAAATTAAGAAATTAAAAGAAGTGGTTTTTTTTTTTTTAATTTTTATTTATTTATTTGAGAGAGAGAATGAGACAGAGAGAGCGAGCACGAGATGGGGGAGGGTCAGAGGGAGAAGCAGGCTCCCCGCCGAGCAGGGAGCCCGACGCGGGACTCGATCCCGGGACTCCAGGACCATGACCTGAGCCGAAGGCAGTCGCCCAACCAACTGAGGCACCCAGGCGCCCAAAAGAAGTGTTTTAAATATACCATTCTGGTGGAGGATGAGGATAATGGGGGAGGCTATGCATGTATAGGGGCAAGGGGCAAATGAGAAATCTCCACATCTTCCTCTCAATTTTGTTGTACACCTAGGATAACCACTAAGAGAAAAGTAGAAGAGGGTATTACTTCTAAGCTAATAGAAGAGAATTAAAAAAAAAAAAAAAAAGGCCAAAAACCAAGAAAGAAGAGGAAAAAAATACAATATAAGTAGGATAAATAAATAACAAATACTAAAATAGCATAGAGGGCGCCTGGGTGGCTCAGTTGTTAAGCGTCTGCCTTCGGCTCAGGTCGTGGTCCCGGGGTCCTGGGATCGAGCCCCACATCGGGCTCCCTGCTCCATGGGGAAGCCTGCTTCTCCCCTCCTTCTCCCCCTGCTTGTGTTCCCTCTCTCGCTGTGTCTCTCTCTGTCAAATAAATTAAAAAAATAAAATCTTTAAAAAAAAAAAAAATAGCATAGAGTTTGGCAACCTACAATTCCATCGGCCAAATATGGCCCATTTTTGTTCTCATAAATAAAGTTTTTATTAGAGCACAGCCAAGCTCATTTATTTATGTGTTGGCTATGGCTATTTTTGTACTAAAACAGCAGAGATGAATAGCTGCAACAGAGATCGGATGGCACAAAAAGCCTAAAATATTTACTTCCTGGACCTTTACACAAAAGTCTGACAACCTCTGAGACAAGAAATTTGAACCCAAATATATCTACAATTATACTGTATGTAATAGACTAAATTCTCCAATTAAAGGAAAAATGCCTTTAAAAATAACAAACACACTGCACCACACAGACACAGCAAAGAAAAGAATACATATACCATGCAAAAAAACTTACCAAAAGCACATGGAAGTTACTAGAGAAACCCTTTCTGGAGAAATAAAAGAACTAAAATCTAACCAAGTCGAAATCATAAAGGCTATTAATGAGATGCAATCAAAAATGGAGGCTCTAACTGCTAGGATAAATGAGTCAGAAGAGAGAATCAGTGATATAGAAGACCAAATGATGGAAAATAAAGCAGCTGAGAAAAAGAGATAAACAACTACTGGATCACGAGGGCAGAATTTGAGAGATAAGTGATACCATAAGACGAAACATTAGAATAATTGGGATCCCAGAAAAAGAAGAGAGAGAGGGGCAGAAGGTATATTGGAGAAAATTACAGCAGAGAACTTCTCTAATTTGGGGGAGGAAAAGGCATCAAAATCCAGGAGGCACAGAGAACCCCCCTCAAAATCAATAAAAATAGGTCAATACCCCGACATCTAATAGTAAAACTCAGAGGAGTCTCAGAGACAAAGAGAAAATCCTGAAAGCAGCTCGGGAGAAGAGATATGTAACCTACAATGGTAGAAACATTAGACTGGCAACAGACCTATCCACAGAGACCTGGCAGGCCAGAAAGGACTGGCATGATATATTGGAGCACTAAATGAGAAAAATATGCAGCCAAGAATACTATATCCAGCTAGGCTGTCACTGAAAATAGAAGGAGAGATAAAAAGCTTCCAGGACAAACAAAAACTAAAGGAATTTGCAAACACAAAATCAGCCCTACAAGAAATATTGAAAGGGGTCCTCCAAGCAAAGAGAGAGCCTAAAAGCAACATAGACCAGAAAGGTACACAGACAATACACAGTGAACAGTCACCTTACAGGCAATACAATGGCACTAAATTCATATCTTTCAATAGTTACCTTGAATGTAAATGGGCTAAATGCCCCAATCAAAAGACAAAGGCTATCAGATTGGATTAAAAAACAAGACCCATCAATATGCTGTCTGCAAGAGACTCATTTTAGACCCAAAGACACCCCCAGATTGAAAGTGAAGGGGTGGAAAACCATTTACCATGCTAATGGACACCAAAAGAAAGCTGGGGTGGCAATCCTTAAATCAGACAAATTAGATTTTAAACCAAAGACTGTAATAAGAGATGAGGAAGGACACTATATCTTACTTAAAGGGTCTATCCAACAAGAAGATCTAACAATTGTAAATATCTATGACCCTAACATGGGAGTAGCCACTTATATAAGCCAATTAATAACAAAAGCAAAGAAACACATCGACAACAATACAATAATAGTGGGGGACTTTAACACCCCTCTCACTGAAATGGACAGATCATCTAAGCAAAAGATCAACAAAGAAATAAAGACTTTAAATGACATACTGGACCAAATGGACTTCACAGATCTATTCAGAACATTCCATCCCAAAGCAACAGAATACACATTCTTCTCAAGTGCACATGGAACATTCTCCAGAATAGATCACATCCTAGGTCACAAATCACGTCTCAACCGGTACCAAAATATGCATTCCCTGCATATTTTCAGACCACAGCGCTTTGAAACTAGAACTCAATCACAAGAGGAAAGTCGGAAAGAACCGACTTGGAGGCTAAAGAGCATCCTACTAAAGAATGAATGGGTCAACCAGGAAATTAAAGAAGAATTCAAAAAAATTCATGGAAACAAATGAAAATGAAAACACAACTGTCCAAATCTTTGGGATACAGCAAAGGCAGTCCTGAGGAAAGTATATAGCAATACAAGCCTTTCTCAAGAAACAAGAAAGGTCTCAAATACATAACCTAACCCTACAACTAAAGGAGCTGGAGAAAGAACAGCAAATAAAGCCTAAACCCAACAGGAGAAGAGAAATAATAAAGAGCAGAGCAGAAATCAATGAAATAGAAACCAAAAGAACAGTACAACAGATCAGTGAAACTAGGAGTTCATTCTTTGAAAGAATTAACAAGACTGATAAACCCCTGTCCAGACTTATCAAAAAGAGAAATGACCCAAATAAACAAAATCATGAATGAAAGAGGAGAGATCACAACCAACACCAAAGAAATACAATCATAAGAACATATTATAAGCAACTATATGCCAGCAAATTAGATAATCTGGAAGAAATGGATGCATTCCTAGAGATGTATCAACTACCAAAACTGAACCAGGAAGAAATAGAAAACCTGAACAGACCTATAACCACTAAGGAAATTGAAGCAGTAATCAAAAATCTCCCAACAAAAGCCCAGAGCCAGATGGCTTCCCGGGGGAATTCTACCAAACATTTAAAGAAGAATTAATACGTACACTTCTGAAACTGTTCCAAAAAATAGAAATGGAAGGAAAACTTCCAAACTTGTTTTATGAGGCCACCATTACCTTGATCCCAAAACCAGACAAAGACCCCATCAAAAAGGAGAACTACAGACCAATATCCTTGTTGAACATGGATGCAAAAATTCTCACCAAAATACTAGCCAATGGGATCCAACAGTACATTAAAAGGATTATTCACCATGACCAAGTGGGATTTATCCCTGGGCTGCAAGGTTGGTTCAACATCCGCAATCAATCAATGTGATATAATACATTAATAAAAGAAAGAACAAGAACCATATGATCCGCTCAATAGATGCAGAAAAAGCATCTGACAAAGTACAGCATCCTTTCTTGATCAAAACTCTTCACAGTATAGGGATAGAGGGTACATACCTCAATATCATAAAAGCCATCTATGAAAAACCCACAGCGAATATCATTCTCAATGGGGAAAAACTGAGAGCTTTTCCCCTAAGGTCAGGAACATGGCAGGGATGTCCACTATCACCACTGCTATTCAACATAGTATTAGAAGTCCTAGCCACAGCAATCAGACAACAAAAAGAAATCAAAGGCATCCAAATCGGCAAAGAAGAAGTCAAACTCTCACTCTTTGCAGATGATATGATACTTTATGTGGAAAATCCAAAAGACTCCACCTCAAAACTGCTAGAACTCATACAGGAATTCAGTCAAGTGGCAGGATATAAAATCAATGCACAGAAATCAGTGGCTCTCCTATACACTAACAACAAGACAGAAGAAAGAGAAATTAAGGAGTTGATCCCGTTTACAATTGCACCCCAAACCATAAGATACCTGGGAATAAATCTAACCTAAGAGGCAGAGAATCTGGACTCAGAAAACTATAAAACACTCATGAAAGAAGTTGAGGAAGACACAAAGAAAGGGAAAAACGTTCCATGCTCATGGATTGGAAGAACAAATATTGTGAAGATGTCAATGCTACCTAGAGCAATCTACACATTCAGTGCAATCCCCATCAAAATACCATCCACTTTTTTCAAAGACATGGAACAAATAATCCTAAAATTTGTATGGAACCAGAAAAGACCCCGAATAGCCAGAGGAATGTTGAAAAAGAAAAGCAAAGCTGGCGGCATCACAATTCCGGACTTCCAGCTCTATTACAAAGCTGTCATCATCAAGACAGTATGGTACTGGCACAAAAACAGACACATAGATCCATGGAACAGAACAGAGAGCCCAGAATGGACCTTCAAGTCTATGGTCAACTAATCTTCGACAAAGCAGGAAAGAATGTCCAATGGAAAAAAGACAGTCTCTTCAACAAATGGTGTTGGGAAAATTGGACAGCCACATGCAGAAGAATGAAACTAAACCACTTCCTTACACCCCACACAAAAATAGACTCAAAATGGTTGAAAGACCTAAATGTGAGACAGGAGTCCATCCAAATCTTAAAGGAGAGCACAGGCAGCAACCTCTTCGACCCCAGCCGCAGCAACTTCTTCCTAGAAACATCGCCAAAGGCAAGGGAAGCAAGGGCAAAAATGAACTACTGGGACTTCATCAAGATAAAAAGCTTTTGCACAGCAAAAGAAACGGTCAACAAAACCAAAAGACAACCAACAGAATGGGAGAAGATATTTGCAAATGACATATCAGATAAAGGGCTAGTATCCAAAATCTATAAAGAACTTCTTAAACTCAACACCCAAAGAACAAATGATGCAATCAAGAAATGGGCAGAAGACATGAACAGACATTTTTCCAAAGAAGACATCCAAATGGCCAAGACACATGAAAAAGTGCTCAACATCGCTCGGCATCAGGGAAATCCAAATCAAAACCTCAATGAGATATCACCTCACACTGGTCAGAATGGCTAAATTAACAAGTCAGGAAATGACAGATGTTGGCAGGGATGCAGAGAAAGGGGAACCCTCCTACACTGTTGGTAAGAATGCAAGCTGGTGCAGCCTCTCTGGAAAACGGTATGGAGGTTCCTTAAAAAGTTGAAAATAGAGCTACCCTACAACCCAGCAATTGCACTACTGGGTATTTACCCCAAAGATACAAATGTAGGGATCCGAAGGGGTACATGCACCCCGATGTTTATAGCAGCAATGTCCACAAGAACCAAACTGTGGAAAGAGCCAAGATGTCCATCGACAGATGAATGGATATAGAAGATGTGGTATATATACACAAAGGAATATTATGCAGCCATCAAAAGGAACGAAATCTTGCCATTTGCAACGACGTGGATGGAACTGGAGGGTGTTATGCTGAGCGAAATAAGTCAATCTGAGACAGACATGTATCATATGACTTCACTGATATAAGGAATTCTTAATCTCAGGAAACAAACTGAGGGTTGCTGGAGTGGTGGGGGGTGGGAAGGATGGGGAGGCTGGGTGATAAACATTGGGGAGGGTATGTGCTATGGTGAGCGCTGTGAATTGTGCAAGACTGTTGAATCACAGATCTGTACCTCTGAAACAAATAATACATTATATATTAAAAAAAAAAAAAGAAGAAGATAGCAGGAGGGGAAGAATGAAGGGGGGGAAATCGGAGGGGGAGATGAACCATGAGAGTTGATGGACTCTGAAAAACAAACTGAGGGTTCTAGAGGGGAGGGGCGTGGGAGGATGGGTTAGCCTGGTGATGGGTATTAAAGAGGGCACGTTCTGCATGGAGCACTGGGTGTTATACGCAAACAATGAATCATGGAACACTACATCAAAAACTAATGATGTAATGTATGGTGATTAACATAAAAAAAAAAAAACCTTACCAAAAGCAAACTGATGACACTTTAATAAAAACAAAGTAGACTTTAAGGCAAAAAACAATGCCAGAGATATAAAGGACACTTCACAATGATAAAGAGTTCAATTCACCTGAAGACATATTAGCTCTAAAGTTGTATCCACTCAGAAAACCTAAAGACATTTTCCCAAAGAAGACATACAGATGGCCAACAGACACATGAAAAGGTGCTCAATATCATCAGGGAAATGCAAGTCAAAACCACAATGAGATATCACCTCACACCAGTCAGAATAGCTAGTATCAAAAAAGATAAGGAGTAACAAGTGTTGGCTAGGATGTGGAGAAAAAGGAACCATCATGCAGTGTTGGTGGGAATGTAAATTCATGCAGCCCCTGTGGAAAATATTACAGAGGTTCCTCAAAGAAATTAAAAATAAAAATACCATATAATCCAGTGATTCCACTAGTGGATATTTGCCCAAAGAAAACAAAAACACTAATTCGAAAAGACACATGCAGCACTGTGTTTATTGCGGCACCATTTACAATAGCCAAGATATAAAAGCAACCTAAGTGTCCACTCTTAGATGAATGGATAAAGACAACGTGGGATGGATGGATGAGATGGATGGACGGATAGACAGACATTACTCAGCCAGCCATAAAAAAGAATGAGATCTTGCCATTTGCAACAACATGGATGGACCTAGAGGGATTACAGTAGGTGAACTGTCTGACAAATACCATATGGTTTCATTTATATGTGGAATCTAAAAAACAAAACAAATGATCAAACAAACAAAAAAAGCATAAGCAGACCTAAAGATACAGAGAACAAACTGGTGGTTGCCAGAAGGAAGGTAACAAGAGGGATGAGGGGGAATGGGCAATATGGGTGAAGGGGAGCAGGAGATATAGGATTCCATTTATGGCATGAATAAGTCATGGGGATGAAAGGTATAGCAGAGGAAATACAGTCAAAAGTACTACAATAGCACTGTATAGTACTAGATGGTAGCTACACTTGTGGTGAGCATAGCATAAAGTATACAGTTGTCCAATCACTATGTTGTACACCTGAAACTAATGTTAACATTGTGTGTCAACTATACCTCAATTAAAAAAAAGAATGTGTATCCACCTACTAATATGGCTTCGAATATATAAAAGCAAAAATTGACAGAACTACATGGATAAACAGAAAAATCACAATCAAAATCAGAGATTTTCAATATAACTCTCTTAGGAAATGATAAAATGAACAGGATAAAAAAACAAAAACCAGTGGGTATATATTAGAATTGAACAAAAGAATGAATGCACAAACTTAAATACATATAGACAACAAATGCAAAACACAGACTTTTCAGGTACATGCAGATATTTACCAAAATTCACTCTATCCTGGTCCATAATCCAAGTGTCAACATATTTCAAAATGCTGAAATCATACATTTTGTTCTCTAACTACATGTAATTAAGATTAGCAAAAATATACCTTTAAAAATCAACACATATTTGGAAATTTAAAAATATATTTCTAAATAACCCAGGGAGGCAAGAAAAAAAGCACAAGGAAACTGAGACTATCTTTAAATATAATGAAAATGCTATTACTCAAAACTATTGAAGCACAATAAAGCAATGCTTGAGGGATATTTACAGACTTAAATGAATATATCAGAAATGAAAAAAGGTTGGGGCACCTGGCTGGCTCAGTTGGTGGAGCATGCAACTCTTGATCTTGGGGTTGTGAGTTTGAGCCCCATCTTGGGTACAGACATTACTTAAAAAAATAAAATATTAAAAAAAATAAAGAAATGAAAAAAGGTTGAAAATCATTGTCAAACATCCATCTCAAAGTTAAAGAACAGCAAACTGAACACAAAGTCAAAGGAAATAAGGAACAGAAACTTAATGAAATAGAAAATCAATATACAAAAAGGATCAGCAAAGCCAATAGTTGCTTTTTTATAAAAACTATTAAAACCAACAACTGACAAATGAGACTGATCATAAAATATAGAGAAGGCATAACTAACCAACGTCAGGAATGAAAAGGAGACATCTAATCCAGATCCAGCAGGCATTTAAAAAGTTCATAAAAGGGGGCGCCCGGCTGGCTCAGTGAGTAGAACATGCAACTCTTGATCTCAGGGTCATGAGTTCAAAACCCACACTGGGCATGGAGCTTACTTAAAAATGAAAAAAAATTTGAAACTGTAGATGAAATTTTAAAATTCCTTGAAGGTATAACTTATCAGGGTACCTGGCTGGCTCAGTCAGTTGAGTGGCAGACTTTTGATTTTGGCTCAGGTCATGGTCTCAGGATTATGGGATCAAGCCAGCCCTCCACCCCCATACTCAGCAGGAGTCCACTTCTCTCCCTCCCTCTCCCTGTGTCCCTCCCCCCAACTCACACATGCGTGAGCTTTCTCTAAAATAAGTAAATCTTTTAAAAATAAATATATATATATATAAAATTTATCAAACTCACTGAAGAACTGGAATATCTGAATAGTCCTTTAACTACTGAAGAAATTAAGTATATAATCTGAAACCTTCCTATAAAGATGATTTCAAGCCCAGATGGATCTACTAGTAAAATCTATGAAACACATAAAGAAGAAACTATAATATTCCACAAATTTTTTCAGAGAATAAAAAAATGAGGTATACTCATTTTATAAGGCTAACTAATCTTGATACCAAAACCTAAGGACAGTTAGATAAAGGAATTTTTCAACCCAATCTCGATCACAAATATAGATGCTAAAATCAGCAAACTGACCCACCAATATATAAAAGTGATAATATATCTCCACCAAGTTGGGTTTATATCAGAAATGGAAAGTTAGTCTAACATTCAAAATTCAAAGTAATTCAGATTTTAACAAGGGGGGGAAAAAAGAAAGAAAAACATCTCAATAGATACAGGAAAAGTATCTGACCAAATTCAATATCCATTCATAATTTAAAAAAAAGAAAAGAAAAACATTACAAAACAAGTATATAAAAGGAAATTTCCATGATTTGATTAACAGTAAGGAAGAAGTTGCCATTTGCAACAACATGGATGGACCTAGAGGGATTACAGTAGGTGAATAAGTATATCATATTTAAGAGTGAAGGTGAGGGGTGCCTGGGTGGCTCAGCTGGTTAAGCGTTTGACTCTTGATCTCAGCTCAGGTCTTGATCTCAGGGTCGTGAGTTCAAGCCCCGCACTGGACTCCACGCAAGAGTGAAATAAATGTGAGACTAAGAACAAGACAAGATGCCTGCCATCACCATTTCTATTTAGCATTATACCTGAAGTATTAGCCAGTATGGTAAGTCAAGAAAAATAAATAAAGGTATAAGGACTGGAAAATGAGATATAAAACTTGTACAAGATGACTGTACACACAGAAAATCCAAAACAATCTACAGATAAATTATCAGAATAAGCAAGGACTAACAGGTTGCTGGACACAAAGTCAATATATAAAAATCAAGTGGATTTACATATAAATCTGTAATACCTTACCGACAAACCGCTTTCACCCAAAATATATTGAGTTCCTTCAATTTGTTCTTTAAACGGGGAAAAACAAACAAAAAAAACACAGGAGATGAACAGGGGGGCGCCTGGGTGGCTCAGTCAGTTGAACGTCCCACTCTTGGTTTCGGCTCAGGTCCTGATCTCCTGGATCGTGGGATCAAGCCCCATGTTGGGCTCCACGCTCAGCAGGGAGCTGGCTTGAGGAGTCTATCCCTCTGTCCTTTCCCCCACAGGCACGAGTATGTGCCCTCTCTCCCTCTCTCAAATAAATATTTTATAGAAAAAAAGATGAACAAGTACTTTATAAAAGAGAAAATGCAAATGACCAATAAACACATGAAAGGATGTTCAAGCCCATCACCCATCAGGAAAATGCAAATTAAAACCACAATGAGATACAGGTATCCCTCACCACCTAAAAGTACAGCTTTCTGGGGCGCCTGGGTGGCTCAGCTGGTCAAACGTCTGCCTTTGGCTCAGGTCATGATCCTGGAGTCCAGGGATCAAGCCCCACATCGGGCTCCCTGCTCAGCGGGAAGTCTGCTTCTCCCTCTGACTCTCCCCCCCTCTCGTACTCTCTCTCCACTCTCTCTATCAAATATATAAATAAGATCTTTAATAAATAAACAAAATAAATAAATAAAAGTACAGCCTTCCTATGAAATCTCTCATAAGCCAAAATGGCATAAAGCAAAGAAGCAATTACCACTAATTTACATGGAAAAATTTTTGAGCTTTAACAGACCCAAAAACTAACCCCTCTTGGGCTTTTCTGATACCGTAGAGCACATCCTGCTAACAGATGCACAAAATAAACTGAGCTAAGGCACAGATGCTCACAGACACAGTTCAAAACTATGGCGGCTTGATTCTGAGATGCTGAGCACAGTTCCCAGGGAAGGAGCTGAGATGCTGAGCACAGTTCCCAGGGAAGGAACTTGGCAGCGCCACCTTCCCTGTGCACACTGCCCCCATAAGAGCTCACTGCAAAACTAACGCCAAATGCTATTTTCTCATTTTGCTATTTTTTGCAAAAGCAAAAATCCTTTTAGGATTATGCTTGGTTAGCAAAAACAGGTACTGATGTAGATCTTTCATAAGAGCAAAGTGACATAACACAAACTTCTGAAAAGTGGGGGAGACATGTACTACTACTTATCAGAATGATTCAAATTGAAAGACTGGCAATACCAAGTGGTGATGAGGACATGGAACAACTAGAACTCTGAAACAAGGCTGCTGCTGGTGTAAACGGGTACAACCACCTTGGAAAATTCTTTGGCATTACCTACTACAGTTACACATACATAACTCTATGACCTGGAAATTCTACTCTAGTGTATATACCTAATATAAATATACATATATGTGTAGCAAGACCCTTGTAAAAGAATATTCAAAGCAATATTACTTGTAATAGCAAAAAAAAAACTGGAAACAATCCAAATGTCTGTCAATAGTACCAGATATATTTTGGCATATTTATACAATTTAGTATCATATAGCATTGAAAATGATTATACTAAACTCAAAAATGAATCTCACAAATATGCTGAGTAAAAGAAGACAAAAGAATACTCACTATATGATTAAATTGATATACTTAATACAAAGTTCAAAAAACAGGTAAAACTAACTTCCTTTGCCAGATGAATGGATAAATGGTGGTATCCATAAACAGAATACTACTCAACAGTAGAAAGGAATGAATTATTGACATATGCAACAACATGGATCAATCTCAACATAATTATACTGAGTGAAAGTACTGGATAACAGAGTATATCCAATATGATCCCATTCATATAAAATTCTAGAAAACGCAAACTAACCTAAATGTCAGAAGCAAATGAGTGGGTGCTCAGGGATGAGGGGGAGAGACAGGAGGGAGAAATTACAAAGGGGATGATGCATATGTTCACTACCTTGATTGTGGTGATGGTTTCATGAGTATATGTCAAAATTTATCAAATTATACACTTTAAATGTATAGTATACTGTATGTCAACTATACTTCAATGAACCTGTTGGAAGGAAGAGAGGAAGGAGGAAGGTAATAAGGGAGGAAAGACAAAAAGGAAAAAAGGACCAAAGGAGGAATGGAGGAGGGAAAAAGGGAGCAGACCAGTAAGGAAGAGGGGATGAAGGGAGGAGAGAAACTCTGAATGACTGACAGGAAATTAACCTTTCTAGGCCCCAATTTTCTTATCTGTAAAATGGGAGTTGGACTTTTCATAGTTAAATGAGATAATGTATGCACAACCCTTAGTGCACACTATATGTTTAGGTGTCTATCTTTTCTTCCCTTCTTTCTCACTCACTCCTTCAAGGAACAGGAGTATCTACTTGTGCCGGGCTCTGTACTAGGCACTGGGATACAAGAGAATACTATATCATTTTTCCTTTAGAGGGAAACATAGAAACAAATAATAAAAAATGAATTATAAAATTTCATAAATACTGCAAAGAGCTATATGATGTTGAGAGATACTATAATAGGTGTTTTTGACCGAGTCAGGGAAATAAGGAAAAGCATCCATGAAGAAGGGACCACACTGCTGACCTTTGAAGAACAAGCAGTCATTAATTAGGCAAAAACAGGAATAAGCATGTACAAAGCCTGGACTGGAAGATGTCTTTCAATATAATGGCTAATGTCTCTGGAGAGGAAAGAATAAGGAGGAGACTGGCATGTACTAAAGCTTGAAAGGTAGTCTGGAGTCAGACCAAGATGAGGCAAGCCCACCTTAAGAGCAATGGGAAGACTCTGACATGGTTTAAACAGGAGAGGTAAGCAACCTCTCTGCGGTTTAGAAAAACCGCTCCAATTACAGTGCAGAGAATAAGTTGCATGGGAACAAGAACGAACATAGATAGATAGATAGGAGCTACTGTTGCAGTTCAGGCAACAACAATAATAGCTTGGATCAGGGCAGTAAAGTCAGAGATTCATCTATCAAAAAATCCTTACTAAGAACCAAGCACTCTCCCAAATGCAAGAGATAGAGTAATAAGCAGCCAAAAAAAAATCCTGCCCTTGTGGAGTTTATATTCTAGAGGGGAAGGACAGACAAATAAATAAATATCACATATCTGATGGTTTTAAGTGCTATGAAGAAAACATTAAAGTAGGAAAGGGTTAGAAGGAGGGGTTGTCTTAGAGCCCACAGAATCATAAAGGGATTAGAGTCTAGACAAGAAAGGATGACTCAGGAGTCGTGGACTTCTTAGGGTGACTGACATAAATAGGCTAAAAGGCATGATGACAATTGCCCTGACGATTTCAAAGTAGTTATAGTTAGTGATGTAAGTGTTGGGGGAGAAGGAAGGCTAGAGGACATGCCAGGAGACGCAGCATTCTGAGACCTCTTCTTTATTCCTGCCAATGATGAGGTAGAAGCCAGTGAAGGACAGCTTTATCCATAGCACTTAGAGCTTCTGGACTCCCTCTTAACTCCAAAAGAGAAGTGAAAGCGAAAAGAGGATTGGTCTTACATAAAACAGCTTGTTCCTCAACTCCTACCATCTGGTAAATTCTATTAACGGCAGAAGCTGTATCTTTACCCCTATATTCCCAGAATCCAGATAAGTGCCTAGCACACAGCAGACATGGGATATATATTATTGAAAGAATAAATGAATGGAGTATTGTATTTTTGTTTTTTTCTTAAGTAACCTCTACGGCCCAATGTGGGGCTTTAACTCATAACCCCGAGACTCAGAGTTGCATGCTCCAACAACTGAGCCAGCCAAGTGCCCTCCAAATTGGAGTATTATATCTAAAGGCAAAACATCCCTGGAGTGCCTGGGTGGCTCAGTCTGGTTAAGCATCTGCCTTGGCTCAGGTCTTGATCCTGGAGTCCCCGGAATGAGCCCCACATGGGGCTCCATGCTCTGTGGGGAGTCTGCTTCTCCCTCTGCCCCTCACTCTGCTTGTGCTCTCTCAAATAAACAAATAAAATCTTAAACACACATACACACACACACACAAACACACACATCCCCATATTACTAAGGTAAACATTTTAAGTGTGCTCATATAAAAATTACTAAGTGGGCCTAGCCACAAAAGAGCTTTTTTTTTTAACATTTAATGTATTATATAAAATAGCTTTAATCAAATCAAATTACATTGATTTTTAAGTTTTTAAATTGACTACTATATTCTAAGAGTCTTAAAGACAATCACATTTTATAAATTTGCAGAATTTTAAAATATACACTTATACTTCTTTAAAATAAAACATAGAGGGGCAGATGCCTGGCTCAGTTGGTAGAGCATACAACTCTTGATCTCAGGGTTGTGAGTTCAAGCCCCATACTGGGCACAGAGGCTACTTAAAATTTAAATAAATCAGTAAATAAGTAATACATAATTAAGCTACAAATTCAAAACCTTAGACTTATCAAATTATTTTAGTATGTTTAATGACATGTTTGTTTAAAGAAATGGTAATATTTTATCCTACAAAATTCCTCAGTTTTTCTACTGTATCACATTTATGTATTTACATTCATATTGTTTGTAATGCTATTTACAAACAATGAATACAAACCAGGAGTTCAGCAATGCTCCTTGGAGCCACTATGCAGCCCTTAGTGTCTAGACGCCAGATAACCACACTACTTTAAAATAAAACTATAATAACTATACTTTTCAAGAGTGTACTTATTTTAATCCAGATCTAACTAAAATTTTCTGGGTCGTCTGGGTGGCTCAGTTGGTTAAACGTCTGACTCTTGATTTTGGCTCAGGTTGTGATCTCAGGGTCTTGAGATTGAGCCCCGCCTCTGGCTCCATGCTGGGAGCCTGCATAAGATTCTCTCTCCCTCACTCCCCACCCCACTAGAGCATGCACTCTCTCTCAAAAACAAAATTTTTTTTTCTCATTTATATTCTAAAATTTAACTTGACTGTTAAAGTACTTATTAAAAAAATACATACCTTTCTCTCACAAAATCTGCTAGTTCTTTTGTTGATATCTGTCCATGTTTCATATTATGGTAAAGGACATCAAAGCCACTATTTTTTTCCCCCTAAAATTGAAGAAAATTTTTAGTTTAACAACAAAAAAAGATCAAAATGACTTAAGAATAACCCTATATTAACCAATATGCAACTCCAATGCTCAGATGAGCAACTTCTCCTTAATTAAACCAATGTTGCTCATTATATGACTTCATACTGTATCAAAGGAATACAACACAGTTTGACAACATTTACAATTTATTATATACACATATACACACATTAAACACACATGCACACATTCTATAATCACTCATGAGAGTATATTAATTAAATTAAATCTGAAATTTTAAAAAATAACATGCAGCATAATTTAGAAAAGATAACCATGGATCTTTTTAAATACATTACCAATCCCATTTCAATTCCTTCAACATGCACTAAGGGATTCCTGATTATTCAAGGCAGAGTCCCTACTTTAAAGTAAGTAAATCTTGACTTCTGAGTCAAGATAGTCTATTACTAATCACTTACACATTCAATACCACAAAATGCTAATAGCTAATAAAAGTCTTTTAGTAAACTTAAACAACTTGAGAAGTGAGAAAAGAGATAAAATTTTAACAAAAGAGCAGTAACACTCATCGGCTAGTCCTCGTCCCCAACTAATGGGAAATTAACAGAACAAGACCACTACACAATCCTAGAAAACCTTTACTGCCATTTATTGATTCCAATAAATGCTAAATTAGTAAGTCATAGGGAAGAAAACAGAAACACCAATTTTATAAATGAAATAGAGACTATTAATAAACTAAGCTCAACAACTCTCTTTACAACTGGTACTTTTTCTTTTTCTTCAGTGAAAATAAAATAGTGAAGAATTCAATATATTTGCTGGAAATAGCAATACAATAAGCAAGAATTACACAATATGAAACCTAGTTTTTTCACAGTTCACCAAAAACAGGAAACACAGGAAATTCCAGTTATGCTGAAGTGATCCCTAACAAACTTGTAAACTAATATGAAAGTAATTATTTTGCCATATATATAATAAATTAAAATGTCACATTTGGGGGAAACCTGGGTGGCTCAGTCAGTTAAGCATCTGCCTTCAGCTCAGGTCATGATCCTGGGGTCCTGGGATGGACCCCATGTGGGACTGCCTGCTCAGTGGGGAGCCTGCTTCTCCCTCTCCCCCTCCCCCCCCCATGCACTCTCTCTCAAATAAATAAAATCTTTTAAAAATAAAATAAAATAAAATAAAATGTCATATTTGGGGGCACCTGGGTGGCTCAATCGGTTAAGCCTCTGCCTCCGGCTGGGGTCATGATCCCAGGGTCCTGGGATGGAGCCAGTCAGGCTCCCTGCTCAGCAAGGAGTCTGCTCCTCCTTCTCCCTCTGCCCCTCCCCCACCCCCACTTGTGCTCACTCACTCACTCTCTCTCTCTCAGATAAATAAATAAAAATCTTAAAAAAAAATCTAACCAGTCAGGTTATCTGGGTTCCCAATGTGCATTACGCATATTCAAATTAGAAGCGAGTTGGGAATAAAGAGCTATTCAAACAGGCACAAAGACTATTAGAAATACTATTTACCAGGCTTACAAGAGAAAGAAAAAAATCTTTTTTTTTTTTTTTAAAGGAGATAAGAACTTGGAGACCATCTAGTAATTGAGGTAATAAGGTCCTGAGCGTTTTGCTTACTGCTACAGTATTATAAACATTAAGCAATCAAGAAAAGGTTAAATTATATTCAGAAATCTGGGTTTTTATTAAGAAGACCTTGAAGAAGCAAGCCCTTTATCCGGGAACTTCAGATATCCCAATAACGTATTAGTTAAAATTCCCAAGAAGGAAATGAGGATTATTAATTTATTTAATACAATATAACAATATTAATATAGCAGCAATAATACACCCTGGGAAACAGTACTAGCTATTCCATCCCTCAGGTCTTCACTTGGAAAGACAAGGAAAACTCATTCTAATAAGGATGTGATATAGAAGAAGCCTGCCTCAGAAGGCATTAACAACTAAATATAAACACCCTACATGATTACAAATCCATTTATCATTTCTTTCTATTTAGGGATTCATTCATTTACTGAGGTCAAAAAACTTGAATCTGACTCCAAGCACTATTCTTTAATAATTTCACAAACTTATTAACACAAATATTTATTACTCATGACCTTTTGTTTAGCACAAACTAAGCAAAACTTTTTACTACTTCAAATGGCACCAGTGCACCCTCTCTACACATACACACACACACTTATATACACATACAACTGTCTTTTAAAAAAAATTTTCGAAGCGTCTAATAAAGAACCCAAGCTGTATTGTCACCTTGTCAAAAACTTAATTTATAGCTTTGATAACAGATGAATAAATATTAAATATACACACATTTATATGTCAAAAAATAAAGAAGACAGAGCAGTGGAGCTCAGGTCTAGACCCATCTGGCTTCAGCGTCTTCAGCTGCACAAAACACTGAAAATTCTGGTGAAACAGGGAGAGACCACTCTTGAAACTGACAATCATAACTGATTATAATCCTGCCACCGTTCGAGATTACCCAGTATTTTTTTTTTAACCAGAACTACCTGCACACAGGTTCTATGATTTTTACAGTAGCCACCGACATTTTTAGTAGGTGGCTCTAACTCAAAGAAAAGTAAAATAGCAAGTATTCCTGAATTGCATATCCATTTTGTCACCTTAGACCTTGAAGTGGATATGTTCCTGTTATTTTCAACACAAAAATATTTTTTTCCTTTAACATATCCTTTTAACTCAAGCAAGGAGAACGTGCTTTCCTTGGTTAACTATGAATACATGGTGAATGCACAAATAACTTAACAGACGTTTATTATCAAATAGAACTACGACTAAACATGTCTTCTGGTCTTCAATATTTTACTAAAACTGTAAATATTCATGCCCTTTGATCCAGCAATTCTACTTTTAGAAATCTATATTACAGAAACACATATACAAAGATAAATGTGGAAGAGTATTTACTGAAGTACTATTTATAATAGTGAAAAATCAGAAAAAACTCAAAAACATCCATTAATATTACTGGTTAAGTAAATGACAGTATATCCTACAATAAAAAATATATATGGTGTTTTTTAAGACTGCAGTAAAAAAAAAAAATGCAGATTTTTAAGTGTTAATTTTAAAAATCTGCCCAGATATACTGTCAACGGAAAAAAGCAGGACACAATTACCATAACAGCCAAAAATAACCTAATGTTAGGAACAACTTAATGTCCATCAACCAGCTGTTCCATGTTAGAACAACTTAAACGCCCATCAACCAGTGAATAAAAAGACAAAATAGGGTATACCCATAAAATAGAAGATAAATGGATGAACATCATATACATTTCATTAAGTTAAAGAAGTCAGACACAAGAGACCGCATATTGTAGGATTCCATTTATATGAAATGTCCAGAATAAGCAAATATGCTGAGATAGAAAGTAGATGAGTGTGTTGCTAGGGAGGAGGGTTGTGAGGTAGGAGGTGATAAAAGGTACAAGTTTTCTTTTTAAGGTAATGAAAATGTTTTAAAATTGACTGTGATGATGGATGCACATTATCTGTATTACCTAAAACCACTGAACTGTACACTTTAAGTGAACTGCACAATATATAAAAATATCACGATAAACTTGTCAAAGGCATGAGCAAATATTTTTATCTATTTTACTCAATTCATTCTTGCAGAGAGATTTGCAGTATTAACTGACAAAAGCTGCTATTAACACCATTGCTGGTACAAGGAAGACAATTATTTTGAAGATTTACACTAAGATAGGATCCTTTACCTGCTGGTCTCCATGCACTTTACAAAGAGGTAGCACTTTCATAAAGTCCAATGATTATGGCCTGAGGCAAACAAAATCTTGTTATAATCCTGTATAAACAAGTGTTAAAAATCTTTGAAATAATTCCTAATAGGAAGTAGGGGGAAAAAAAAACCTTATCATCATCTGAAGATGTTTAGTCCAGAATCGTACAAGTCCTTTAAGAAAACCAACTTCTTAGGACCTATTGTTTCTACCACTCTAATTTGACAACACTTAACAGTTTGATGTTTATCAATCCAGATTCCTTTTCCCATACATATAGTAACATGTTACTTTTTAATATGAAAATGAGATCACACCACGCATAGTTTTGCACTTAAATTATCAACTGACCTAAAATTTAGCTAAAAAGATAATTAAGTTATAAGTAAGGTCACCAAGTCACTGGAAATATTCAGATTTTTTTTTAGTCTAATTTAGAATCTACAAGACATACTTGAAATTTCAAGTTAAAAAGTCTGAATACATCATCAAACCTATTTTGGAAACTCAAAGGTATCTTCTTCTGGTTGATTTTATAACATCACTTTATACTTAAAAATTTTTTTAAATAGATATAAAATACAACCTAACACCTTCCCACTTGAAGAAAAAATCTCTATTAACAAAGCAATGAAATTCCTATTTTAACGAAAATGGAACTGTTTAATGTACCTCGGTTTTTAAGACCCATGAATAGTAACAGTGGAAAAACACAAAGCTATAAATCCCAGAGATTTTAGCTAATGGTTTGAAACTTCTCCTTCAAAGAACCTTTTAAGAGCAACAGTAAATTAAACACTAAAAACAAAAAGCCTGGATACGTTTCACTTCTGATGACTCCAAGATTCTGGAAAACAGGCAGAAGATAGTCTATACTGTATAATCAGACTATGAATTGGTAAGTTTATTTTACCTTGTTCCTTTTTAAATTTTAAAAAAAAATTTTGGCAGGGGATCAAAGGGTCAGAAGGTACTGTCATGTGAACAGCAAATAACACGCCTAACCTTCCTCTCAACCTCAAACCACCTCAAAGGTAATAAATAAATATCATCACTTCCTACCACTCTACATTTTCCTTTTGCTCTAGTTCTTATGTAAGCAGTTTTTCTATAAGTAAATAGCACATTTAACCACAAGTTACAATCTCTTCTAGTCAACCTTCTATTTATACATTGAAATTTTCACACGTGATCATCAAAACTATTCTACAGAACCATTGGCAAGATGTTTTTGAAGCAGAAAACAGTGATTAAAGATGTAAAATGAGCACTGCTCAGCAGTCAGAACTATTTACTGCAGGTACAAAAGTCACTCAAACACATCTGTTGGTTGACTGAAGGAAACAGATCTTATTACATTGAAGAAATTATTTTCTAACCCCTCAGATACTCCCTAATCTCTTCAGTTACAACTCACCTCTTCAAGCATTTTTCTCATTTAACCATTTTCTCAAATCACCTCTTCCAGAAATAAGTTAAATCCGTAAAGCCATCTAAAAGATACTACATGACTTCAACAAAAATAGCAGAAGCCAAGAGTTATGAGATCATTTTGTTTTATAACTTTCAAATTTTCTGTAATATACTGTAAACAAATGTAATTTTCATTAATCTCAAAATAAAAATAACAATTTCAGCTTTCTCAAAAACTCTTCAATCTGCACATTCAAAGGTAAAGGCTACCTTCTTAAACTGACATCTTGTTCATATTAATAGTTAAATCTCCTAATTCATAAATTAAAAAAAAAGTTTTTAGGAGCAGTTTTAAAAATTACCTATTTATTCCATGGAAACCTACGCAAGTCACTGCAAAATATTTTCAAATAATACTTAATCATATGAGAAAAATGCCTGATGGTAATATCATTTGAAAAATACCAAGCTACAGAACAATACAGCAGAACCCACTGTGCATGTTGTATTTCTAAAGAAAACCTTAGAGGACACAGGGAAAAGCTATACATAATTTTAATTTTCTTCTGTACTCCTTCTGTTCTACCTACACATAACAATGATTATAATTAAAAAGGAAAACCATCATCACTGGCTCTTGTTTCAACCAATTAAAAACTAACACTTCTTGGGCGCCTGGGCGGCTCAGTCGTTAAGCGTCTGCCTTCGGCTCAGGTCATGATCCCGGGGTCCTGGGATCGAGTCCTGCATCAGGCTCCCTGCTCCTTGGGGAGCCTGCTTCTCCCTCTGCCTCTGCCTCTCTCTCTATGTGTCTCTCATGAATAAATAAAATCTTTAAAAAAAAAATTTAAAAACACTTCTTAGTATTAAGGTCCAGTGTCACCAATTTGCTACACTGATACTGTACCTCCCCATCTTATCCCTAAAGGCAAGCAAACATGCTTCTCCTATCTTCCATAACCTTTATTCCTGCTATTCCATCAAGGAGCATGCGCCTGATAGAACTAAATGAACTTGGGTGTCTCAACTTCATCATAGAGTTCACTAATCACTTCTCAATTTAATCCTCTGAATCTGACCATCCCAGCAACATCTCTAACAACTTAACCAATAGTTACCATTTTAGGTCTTACTTGCTGTAGTACTGTTTTTGTTTCTCCCCCACATCTGACCAACTTATACTCATCTCTGTGGACCAAACTGCTACTAACATTCTTACAACTGTAGTATTCTTTCATCTTTCCACACTAGATAAAGTGAAAACTCTTATTCCCTTTACGTCTCCATGGCACCATATTTCTATATGGATTTCTTAGGGTGCTTTTGTTAAATGTTTTAGAATTGTCAAACCAGGATGGATAACCTCAAGAGACAGTACTCAAAAAACTACTTCCAAAAGGCTTATGCTAGCCAAATGTGCAGGATGATATAAAGCATACCTGTTCTCCCATGCCTTTGCCTAAATAATTTAAGTAGTTCTGAAAGGATTAGAGCATTCAGGATTTAGTGTACAGAGCTATAAAAGAACCCATACAGCAAATTTTTATCCTTTCCATGTCAATGTTCTAAAATCCTTCCCCTGAATTGAATTTACAGACTAAATCAGTATCAATTTCTCACTTTCAACTTTCTCCTACAATTAAAGCAAAAATACAGAACAAATCACCATTCCATCCTTCAAAATTCTAAGAGCCTCACAATAAAATTTATTGCTACCTAAAATACTATGATTTTGGGGCGCCTGGGTGGCTCAGTGGTTAAGTGTCTGCCTTCGGCTCAGGTCATGATCCAGGGTCCTGGGATCGAGCCCCGCGTGAGGCTCCCTGCTCAACAGGGAGCCTGCTTCTCCCTCTCCCACTCCCACTGCTTGTATTCCCTCTCTCGCTGTGTCTCTCTCTGTCAAATAAATAAATAAAATCTTAAAAAAATAAAATACTATGATTTTATAATGTCTACCTGTCAAGTCTACTTGAACCAACCTAGATGAATCTGTAGTTTGCATTTTCCTAGCTTGTTGCAGCTGAAAACAATTTGGGCCTGGCTAACTGGCTAACAAGTAAACAAATTTTAATTTAGTGTATATAATTTCCTTGTTTATACAGAAATCATCTCTGGAGGGCGCCTGGGTGGCTCAGTCGTTAAGCGTCTGCCTTCGGCTCAGGTCATGATCCCAGGGTCCTGGGATCGAGTCCCACATCGGGCTCCCTGCTCCGCGGGAAGCCTGCTTCTCCCTCTCCCACTCCCCCTGCTTGTGTTCCTGCTCTCGCTCTCTCTCTGTCAAATAAATAAATAAAATCTTTAAAAAAAAAAAAAAAGAAATCATCTCTGAAAAGCTATATAAGAAATTGGTAACAATTACTGCCTTTGTGGAGATTCTGATGGCTGGGAAAAAAGAAAAAGATTTTATACTGTATTCCCTTTGGTACTTTTTGAATACTGAACCACGTAACTTTTGCAAATCTGTTAACTAATGTATATGTAAATATGCATACACATGTACTTCTTAAATTTCAGTGTACCACCCAATGGGATCATATCATAAGCAGTATTTGGAAATTTCAAGTAATAAAAAGAAAGTCTATATTCTTGGTTTCTATGATCACCTCAACTAATTTTCTAAAAATATATATATTTAAATTTGCATATAGATATACCCCCAAGAATATGTGTGTATGGGTATGTGTATGGGTGTTAGTATCTCATTTAGGATACTAAATTTAGATTAAAAAATCGAGCAAAAATATAATGTTTTGCACTTCAAAGTCCTACTAATAGCAATTCCAGGTTTTTAAAAAACATTTTAATCCTCCCAGGTTATCCATGTAAATGATAGATCAAATTTTGGATATATAACCAAGTGCTCCAATTTTATTTAAAAGTAAAGCATGACGGGCGCCTGGGTGGCTCAGTTGGTTAAGCGACTGCCTTCGGCTCAGGTCATGATCCTGGAGTCCCTGGATCGAGTCCCGCATCGGGCTCCCTGCTTGGCAGGGAGTCTGCTTCTCCCTCTGACCCTCCCGACCCTCCCCCCTCTCATGTGCTCTCTCTCTCAGTCTCTCTCTCTCAAATAAATAAATAAAATCTTTAAAAAAAAATAATAAAAAAAGTAAAGCATGACAATACCAGTGAAACCAATAGACAAATGGAAAGAGACTTCTGTACTGGTTAAACAATAAAAGAAATAAGGACAAGAAACAAAGAAATACTTTAGGATAAAAACACCCAAGATAATTACTTCATTCTTGATATGCTGACTGGAAATAATTTTTGGAAAAGGTCACCTAACTAAAAATGTCAGTTCATTACAATGTGATATATGCTAAAGAATACTTGATGTCTTTGGGAGAATGCTTAATATTTTATAGACATCAGGATTATTATACAAAATAAGGTTTATAAAGTGTTTAAATCAGGTATGTTTTATTTTTTCCCAATTATCACCAATGAAATCCATCCCTTAAAAAAAAAAAATTTAAGAGGTCAGTATCCAAAATATATAAAGAACTTATACAACTCACCACCAAAAAAAAACAAATAATCCAATTAAAAAATCAGAAGACACGAACATATATTTCTCCAGAAAAAATATACAGATGGCCACTGACACATGAGAAGATGCTCAATATCACTCATCATCAGAGAAATACAAATCCAAACCACAATGAGAAGGATGCCTGGGTAGCTCAGTTGGTTGAGCATATGACTCTTGATTTTGGCTCAGGTCATGGTCTCAGGACCGTGGGATCAAGCCCTGCGTCGGGCTCTGGGCTGGGTGCAGAATCTGCTAGGGCAACCTCCTCCCTCTGCCCTTCTTCCCACTCATGTACTCTCTTTCTCGCAAATAAAAAAAATAATATCTTAAAAAACAAACAAAAACCAATGAGTTATCACCTCACACGAGTCAGAATGGCTAAAATCAAAAACACAAGTAACAACAAGTGTTGGCAAAGATGTGGAGAAAAAGGAACCCTCATGCACTACTGATGAGAATGCAACCTGGTACAGCCACTATGGAAAACCCTATGGAGATTCCTCAAAAAATTAAAAATAGAATTACCATATAATCCAGTAATTCCACCACGAGGTATTTACTCAAAGAATATGAAAACACTAATTCAAAAAGATATATGCAGCAGCCCTATGTTTATTGCAGCATTATTTACAATAGCCAAAATATGTAAGGAACCCAAAGGTCCGTCTATATAGATGAACAGATAAAAGAAGATGGATATATACAATGGAATATTACTTAGCCATAAAAAAGAATGAAATCTTGCCATTCACAAAAATGTGGATGGATCTAGGGAGTTTAATAATGCTAAGTGAAATAACTCAGAGAAAGACAAATACCATATGATTTCACTCATATGTGGAATTTAAGAAACAAAACAAAGAAAGAAAGAGACAAACCAAAAAACAGACTACTATAGAGAACAAACTGTTGGTTACCAGAGGGGAGGTGAGTGTGGGGATGGGGGAAATAGGTGATGGGGATAAAAAGTACACTTATCAAGATGAGCACCGAGTAATGTACAGAATTGTTGAATCAGTATACTGTACACCTGAAGCTAATATAACACTATGTTAATTACACTGGAATTTAAAAAAACAAATTTTTAAAAAATTTAACTCAATTAAATAACCAGGGTTTATATAAAAACAGAAAGCCATTTTAATTACTATAGTGCAATGCTGACATAGACAATCTCAAAAGCATTATAAATTAGTACCCTACTCTGAAACAGTATAGAGAGACGCTATAGTATCTGCAAAAAATTTTTTAAAGTTACATTACCTTTTGAAGGACTAACAACTGTTTCTATATACTACGGCAATAGTGTGGATTTCTGCTATCAAAATTAATTTTGTTATCCAATTTTAATGGAAAAGAAAAACACTTTCAACTTAATTATCAAAGGCACTATACTTTGTGGCAAAAAATGACTTATCAGCAACAAAACACCTGTTGTGTAGGAAGTTTTAAATACATTTTTCTCTTCAAAGTATAATATTAATTCATAATGTAGCATACCGTTTTAGTGAAGAAAAACTATACTTTAAAGAAAAAGGCAGGATGTGCTACTTTCAAAAGGGCTTGAAAATAGTTTGAATGATTCAAACTTTCCTCTAACAAATGCCACAACAAAAAGGTTTGTCTTTTTATATGTAGGGAAAACAACAATTAATAGGTTGTTTGGTTAGAAACTTAAAACTTTGAAGTTTCCCATTACCTCCCTTTGACCAGTTTTATTTGTCCTGACAGTGCTACTTTAAATATTAGGGGAGAAAAGTGAAACTAATATTGTAATTTCTCTATTTTAAGAAATGATAAATGATCCTAAAATATGTAAATTTTTAAGTTGTCTTAGACAACTATCAAATTCTCAGAAGCTATTTAGTTCCTATTCCTAGTCTTCCCTAGTTCATTTAGTCCTCCTTCTGAACATTTTTTTTTTTTTAAGATTTATTTATTTATTTATTTGACAGAGAGAGCGAAGAGAGGGAACACAAGCAGGGGGAGTGGGAGAGGGAAGAAGCAGGCCTTCCGCCTGGCAGGGAGCCCAATGCGGGGCTTGATCCCAGAACCCTGGGATCATGACCTGAGCCGAAGGCAGATGCTTAACGACTGAGCCACCCAGGCACCCCTGGAATTTTTTTATAAAGCTCCAAATTAGAGCTTTCAGCCCCAATTCCAGGCTTGGAAGTAAATAAAATGCAATCTATTTTTAACTGTTTGTATTCAACAGTTGGGGAAGTGAAGGCAAAGACAAAAACATAAATTATACTAGGAATATTCTCTAGATTTCAGATATCCAAATTTATTCCTATTCCTCCCTTAAGAGGGACAAGGGGCACCCAAAAATTGGTACAAGAATGTTCCTAGAAAGTATTATTTGTAATAGCCAAAATCATTAGGCAAGGCTATGTTCAAAGCTCAATTAACAGAAACAAAAGATAACTTGTAATGTTAATGCACAATTTGCAGTAAACTATGCTTTACTTTCTGAAAAAATCTTAATATACAATTTGGAATTAACTTAGCAAGTGTCAAGAACACATTCTTTTAAGATTTTATTTATTTATTTGTGAGAGAGAGCGCAAGCAAGCACACACAAGCAGGGGGAGCGGCAGGCAGAGGGGGGAGCGGACTCCACGCTGAGCAAGGAGCCTGATGTGGAACTTGATCCCAGGACCCTGGGATCATGACCTGAGCTGAAGGCAG
The DNA here is from genome assembly GCF_002201575.2 of Neomonachus schauinslandi. Taxonomy (NCBI): domain Eukaryota; kingdom Metazoa; phylum Chordata; class Mammalia; order Carnivora; family Phocidae; genus Neomonachus; species Neomonachus schauinslandi. The sequence continues at coordinate 51,793,526 of NC_058409.1, read as the reverse complement.
ATGCTTAATCGCTTAATCGACTGAGCCACACAGGAGCCCCAAGAACACATTCATCCATCAAAAAACATTCGAGGGGCGCCTGGCTGGCTCAGTTGGAAGAGCATGCTTCATCTTGGGGTCATGAGTTTGAACACCACATGGGGCGTAGAGATCACTTAAATAAATTTAAAAAAAATAAGAACTAAAAAAAAAAAGAAGCAAAAGATTTCGGGATGCCAATTTAAAATCCAATTAATAGTTTTATAAATTGCCTAAAACCTGAAGTCTAAAATTGATAGGTTATACACATCAACTATACTTAAATTAACTAACTAATTCATTAAATTGATAGGCTACACCTAAAATTCATACAGAAATTCAAGGGACCTAGAATAGGCAAAATAATCTTGAAAAAGAAGACCGAATGTGGAAGACTCTCACTTCCTGATGCCAAACTTACTACAAAGACACAGTAATCAAAATAGTGTAGGACTAGTGTAAGGACAGACAATGGAATGCAACTGGAAATCAAGAAATAAACCCATATTATCTATGGTCAACTGATTTTTGACAAGGGTGCCAAGATTAATTAACAGAGAAAGAAGAGCCCTTCAACAAAGGTATTGAGACTACATATCCATGCTAAAGAATGAAGCTGAACCTCCTCCTGGCACCACACATAAAAACTGACTTCAAATGGATCATAGGCCTAAATGTAAGAGCTAAAACTATAAAACCCATAGAAAAAAACACGAGTAAATCTTTGTGACTGTGGGTCAGGAAAAAGTTCTTAGATAAAACAGTAAAAGCATAAATAATAACAAATAAACTGGACTTCATCTAAATTAAAAACTTCGATGCTTCAAAGGACAATATCAAATTACCTCATACCAGTTGGAATGGCTACTATCAAAAAGAAATAACAAGTGTCGGCAAGGTCGTGGAGAAAAGGGAACAGTCGCACACTGTTGGTGAGAATGTAAATTTGTGCAGCTACTGTGGAAAATAATATGGAGGTTCCTCAAAAAATTAAAAATAGAAATGAAATACCATACAATCCAGTATTTCCACCTCTGGGTATGCACCTGAAGAAAATGAAAGCACGAATTCAGAAAGATACATGAGCCCCTATGTCTACTGCAGCAATCACCAAGAATATGGAAGCAACCTAAGTGTCCATCCATAGATGGAATAAAGATGTGCTATACATACACAATGGAGTACTCAGCCAAAAAAAAAAAAAGAATGAAATCTTGCCATTTCTGACACCGATGGACCCAGAGTATATTATGCTAAGTGAAACAAGTCAGACAGAAAAAGACAAATACCATATGATTTCACTTATATATGGAATCTAAAAAACAAAACAAATGAACAAAAACAGAAACACTCATAAATAAAGAGAAAAAACTGGTGGTTGCGGGGGGGGGGGTAAGTGAAATAGATGATTAAGAGGTACAATCCTACTGTTATAAAATAAGTAAGTCACAAGGATGAAAAGTACAGCACAGGAAATAGAGTCAATAATACTGTAATACTGTAAGAAAGTAATGGCACTTACACTGGTGAACATGTCATAATATATGTAATTGTTGAATGTTGTACACCTGAAACATGTTATATGTCATCTATTAAAAATAATATTTAAAAACAAATAAATTTTTAAAAAGGACACCGTCAAGGAAAAACAGCCCACAAAATAGAAGAAAATGTTTACAAAATCATGTATCTGATAAAAGATTACCCAGAATATAAAAAACTCTTACAACTCAATAATAAAAACACAAACAACCTCATCTAAAAATGAGCAGTGAATCTAAAAAGATATTTCCCAAAAAAAAAATATGAATAGATGCACATCAGCCATCAGAGAAATGGAAATCAAACCCACAATGAGGTTTTACTTCACACCCATCCACTATAATAAAAAAGACCGATAACAAGTGTTGTCCAGCATGCAGAAAAATTGGAACATTTTTACATTGTTAGTGGAATTGTAAACCATGCAGTCACTTTGGAAAACAGTTTGGCAGTTTTTCAAAATGTTAAAGAGTAACAATATAACCCAGCAATTCCATTCCCAAAAGAAATGAAAACATATTTCCACACAAAAACCTGTATAAAAATGTTCATAGCAGTACTATTCATAATAGCCAAAAAGTGGAAACAACCAAACGTCTATCACTGATGAATAGATAAAATGTGGTATACACACACAATGGAATGTTTGGCCATAAAATGTAGTGAAGTACTGATACATGCTACATCATGGATGAAGTGTGGAATCATGCTAAGGAAAAGAAGCCAATCACGAAGGATAACACGTATGATCCCATTTATATGATATGTCCAAAAGAGACCATTCTATCGAGGCAGAAATGTATAGATTAGTAAACTGCCTAGGCTGAGTTAAGGGCGAAAGAGGTAATGACTGCTAATGGATACAGAGATTCTTTCTGAGGTAATGATACTGTCCTAAATTGATCGTGGTGATGTAACTGCACATACGAAAAACCCGTGAATTGTACACTGAACTGAGTGTACTGTATAGTATGTGAACTGTAACTTTATAAAGCTGTATTTTAAAGAAAAACCTAATGTCTCGTACTTATGTCGCTTGCGGAAAACAAGAATCACTCAAGACAAATAACTATGAACTGATTTGATTACTAAGTCCATACGTGATACACTTAGAAGTAAGAATTTAAGACACACCTCTTCTTCACTGAAAGATCACTCCTTTAATTATTTCTAAATTTGAACTAAAATGCAACTGTAGTACTTGCAGCTGTCAGGACCTAAAATGAGATTCACCCAAGATACCGGGGTAAACATGCTACTTTTCCCGCACTCGGCTGAACTGCACTTCCCATTACAACAAACAATAACTGCAGAAAAACACTCCACACGGTGACTGGAAGTCATTCTCAAAGAACCACCTAATACTAGTACCGAGTTAAGAGGAGGGGTGTGGAAAGAATGAGGAAGGGGAAGGAGCACAGGGCACGAGGGGAAGTCTACGTGCATTTAAGCCCAAGGAATCCAGTTACATTAAATTCAACTTTTATACGCTTTGTGAACAGGCCCAGAGGCAAAGTCCTGGGCGCAGACCAAAGAGCCGAGCTGCGAGGCCGAGAGGAAGTGCTGATCCAGGCCAAGCCCGCAAGGGATTCCGTGTGGAAACAGTGGGGGGCAAAAGGGCTAAGATGGGGGCTGCGGTGCGGGACGGAGGTGAGCCCCCTCCGCCCGGCTCCGGCCGGCACTCGCCGGCAGCGCGCAGCGGGAGGCGGCCGCGCCTCGGGCCCGGCGGCCGCGTCCGAGCCGTGGAGCGCGCCCGGCGCCCAGAGCCTCCGGCGGGGCCGGGTCCCGTCTCCCGCCCCATCCGGCGCTTTGTCCCAGCGCGGGCGGCGGGCGGCCCCTAGGCGTCCCCGCCGCTGGCTGAGGGGCCGCGCTGACAGCCCTCGCCCCCCGCAGGGGCTGCGAACCTGCGAGACCCGGCGCCCGCCCGGCTTCATCCAGGCGGGACCCAGCCGGCGGCGGTCCGAGGACGCTAGCCCTTATCGCGGAGCCTTCGCCGCCGCCGCGGCCCCGAAAGCCGCGGCCGCCAACACCGCCGCCCGGAGCGCACACAGGCCGAGGTCAGGCGGAGAAAGCTTCACACCCCAAAACCCAATTTCCTGCCCTTACCCAAAAATTCTCGACGAAATGCGCCATGACCATCCTGTCGCCGCCGCGCCAGGTTCCGCGTCCGCGCCCGCCCGCCGCTGTGTAAACACGGGCCCGGCCCCCACGGCGCCCCCGCCTTTCCCCACCGCCGCCGCCGCTGCCGCTGCCGCCGCCGCCGCCGCCTTCTTCCCGGAGACCCGCCCGCACCCTCCAGGGCGCATGCGCCACCTAGCGGCTGCTGCCGCGGGGCGAACTCTTGAACGCAACCGCCTGGTTGCGCATGCGCTCTTCGTCCCATCCCTGGGTTTTAGTAACCTTCCTCTCTCCCCGGCGCGGGCGCGGCCAAATTGAGTATTCTCTTGGGAATGGTGGAGAACCGGGTTCTTGAGGAGTCACAGAGGAGACTGCCCGCACCCTTTGCGGTACGATGGGTACTGGCCCAGGGATGAGCGAAGAAAAGGGCCGGCCAACAGCAGTGGATACGGCAGCCTGGCTGCCTCCTCTCTTTCTCTACGCAAGACGCGCTTTCCCGGCCTTGGAGGATCTTGAAGGGACCAAGGCTGGTCTAGCTGGGATGGGGGAAATTTGGCTTCTGGCCACCGGGCGGAGACTGGGAAACCTTTGGTCAATAGGGTGCCTTTCCTTGACAGGGAACTAAGAACCAAAACAAAACTTTCCGAGGCCGGAAAAGGAGGACACGCCCAGTGTCGCCTGAGAGTCTCTGGAGCAGCGGGAGACCCAGGCACCAAGTTCCTTGCCGAAGCCGCTGACCTCTAGCACGCCCCTAGCACACCAGGCAGGCCGGCCGGCCGGAGGCAGGAACATGACCCAAAAGGAACGAATTTCCCTGACTCAAGCAGTTAAAAAAAAAAAAAAAAGTCTTTTCCAGGACTTGTTCATTTAAGTCCCTAGTTCTCTTAGCAACTTGTACATTTTGGAAAAAGAAACAAGTTTAAACACGTCCTGGCATAATATAAACTAAATCCCCTTCCCATGCCTTGCTTTCCAGAGGTTAGGGGGAAATATTAAACCCTTGTGAAGAGGTCTCAAGTTCACTGTCACCAGGTCAGCTCAATCCGAAGTCTGCAGTTCTTGAAAGCAAGCCCCACTAATAGATTTAGTGGAGCTTTATTTTTCTTTTTTTTTAAGATTTTATTTATTTGACAGAGACACAGCGAGAGAGGGAACACAAGCAGGGGGGAGTGGGAGAGGGAGAAGCAGGCTTCCCGCGGAGCAGGGAGCCCCATGCGGGCTTAATCCCAGGACCCTGGGATCATGACCTGAGCGGAAGGCAGACGCTTAAGGACTGAGCCACCCAGGCGCCCTAGTGTAGGTTTAACTATATACACACATCACCACCTTCTCAGATCTTGTGACTTCAGACATAATGAACACTATGACATGTGTTTCTTGGTGGAAAGTATTTTCATCCTCAAAAGCAAAAACCACACAATGCCTTGCACATGGATGAAACTGTCAAGTGTTTGTTGAATTGGGAATAAGTGGATCATTGGTATTGTGATTATATCTTTTTTTTTATTCTTATGTTAATCCCCATACATTACATCATTAGTTTTAGATGAAGTGTTCCATGATTCATTGTTTGTGCATAACACCCAGTGCTCCATGCAGAATGTGCCCTCCTCAATACCCACCACCAGGCTAACCCATCCTCCCACCCCCCTCCCTTCTAGAACCCTCAGTTTGTTTTTCAGAGTCCATCGTCTCTCATGGTTCGTCTACCCCTCCGATTTCCCCCGCTTCATTCTTCCCCTCCCGCTACCTTCTTCTTCTTCTTTTTTTTTTCTTAACATACATTGCATTATTTGTTTTGTGATTATATCTTTTTAAAGAATATTTTTTAGAAATACATAGGATGTAACAGTCTGCTTTAAAATAACTCATTTGAGAAAGGAACAATGAGTACAGGTATGCATGAAACAGGATTGACCATGAGTTGATAATTGTTAGGACCTAGGTAATGGAAACATGGTAGTTCACTATACAGTACTACACTCATTTTGTATATGTTTGCTATTTCCTTTTCTTTAAAAAGTCTTCATAACACTGTCATTTACACCAAGTCTTTGGGAAAGTCTAACTTAGAAATTTGCTACAATTCTCTAAACCATTAGTCTAGCACTATCTTTCTTCAACCTGAAAAAATTCTAAAAAATAGCGCTCTAGATCTCTCTGCAAATAAGGTTGGCATTAAAATCCTAGTGTTCCTAGGCACTACCCAGCTTAGCCCTCGGGAGGAAAAGCCTTATCCGAGACCCATGCTTTAAAGGACCTTACATATTACAAACACATTAATTTATTAAAAACAAATAGGTGCCTTTGCCACTCCTGATCTGTGGGTGGGATAGCTGCCCATATCAGAGATAGACTCTTGGAGTTCAGGCAGAATCTGAGCAGCAGAAGTGCTTAAGTAAGAGAGAAGACAAATTAGTTAACTTGTTCAATTTTTCCTCCCAGCATGAATGCAATAGATTCTTGCATAACAGAGTATTGTTTTGCATAACAACATGGTATCAAGCACAGATTTTCCTTTTTTTAGTGTTCTAACACTGACAATTCAGCATAGTACACTGGTCTCCATTTGTACTCTTACCTCTGATTTCATAAATATCAGAGGCAGGCTTGCCATAAAGATAAATATTGTGTATTTGGATATTTACAAGGCTCATTAGGGCCAAAACACCATATGCTGGTATTACCTGATATTTAAATTGTGGGAATTTAGCATAAATAGCAATTAAGGTGACTACATTTCAGACAAGATGGTCAAGTAGCAGAAGAATGTGGGTGGTATCAGGCACATTCTGTTCTCTCAAGTGAGGTTTCCCGGGATGCACATACACTCTGGCAGAGTGTAGATAAGGCCCTGAGAGGGTAGCTCACTTATGTGCCATTAAGTATTTGTGACCCACACACTTCGCCCTTGCTTATCCACACACATTCTGAAATTACTAAAAACTGACACAGATAACAACACTGTTCCACTCACTGCCTAGGCCACCTGGCACTTAATAGTCACTCAATAAACGTTTGGTGAAACAACAGGTGAGTGATTAAACCTATCAGGGAAATGTCAAGGTGGATGAGACTTTGAATATGCAGTAACTCCATTTTTTATTCATACTCTTAATTGGTGCTAGGTCTTAGAGCTTATAAAAATAGCATTATTTACATTCTACTTGATTTAATATTCTTACATTACTTTAAATATTTTCAAAATAATTATTTGGGGCTTGAGTATACTTCTTTTTTAAAAAAGGCTTATTTAGGGCACCTGGGTGGCTCAGTCAGTTAAGCGTCTGCCTTCGGCTCAGGTCGTGATCCCGGGGTCCTGGGATCGAGCCCCGCAGCTCCTCTCTCTCCCTCAGCTGCTCCCCCTGCTTATGTGCTCTCTCTCTCTCAAATAAATACACCTTTTTAAAGATTATTTATTTATTTATTTATTTGACAGAGAGAGAGAGCAGAGGGAGATGCAGAGAAAATTCTCAAGCAGACTCCCCACTAAGCGTGGAACCTGACCCCAGGATCCTGAGATCATGACCTGAGCTGAAATCGAAGAGTCAGCTGCCTAACCTACTGAGCCACTGAGGCGCCCCAGCTTGAGTACACTTCTTAAAGCCATGAAGGTAAAATAATGTAAAAACATACAAATATGTCATTAATGTTAAGTGGAAAGGCAAAAGAATACATGGAAGATACATTAAAATTATAAGGGTGTACAAATACGCATATAAATGGACAAAAATCAAAAGAAAACAAAATGTATGTGGTAGGTGGTATGTATTCTAATGTATTCTATGTAATTATAATGTATTCTAATGTAATAACATAGTATGATTTAAAGAGCAATCACTGTCATTTGTTTTCATTTAAATATAAATGTAACCGGGCAAATCTTTCCCAGGTCTTTCATTAACTCTCTCCTCTCATTGATTCAAGCAATAGACAATTACTGGACACTTAACACAATGAAAAGACTATCTCTGCTCTTACAAAATTCACAATCTAATATAGACTCATAAGAAATAAGACAATAGAGATGATGACAATTATAAAATAATGTGCCTTAGAAGAGTATCTGGTGTATAGCTGATAATCAATAAACATTTATTAAATGAAAAATGAACAAATCACTGTTTGTTCAGAAGGATAACCTCAAAGAAATTCAACTTGTCCTTTTTCATTTTTCCCTCTCCCCCTACCTCTCTCTCTTTCCCTCTTTTCAAGAAAGTGACAGGAAATTGACCTGGATTCACCGGGGCTTTCTTCCATTAGCACAGAGGTCTTTGGGTCTCTGGGGTAGTAGAATCCACAGCAACTTTTAAAACGCAGTATTTCTGGGATTGGCTAGCCATCTGGGAGCTAGCTGTATACGGGAACTGGAAGAACAGAGCACTAGGAATTGTAACCACAGGAACCCACAAGAAGACGCACCTTTAGATCAGCTAAGAATAGAGGGAATGGGCTTCGTCTCCCTTGAAGATCTGCTGAAGCCTGAGCAGAGACCTCGGTGCACCTTCTGCACACCGCATAGCGCAAGATTTCAGCATTGTGTACTAGTGAGAAGAATAGTCCCTGAGTTTCCTGGACAACTGAGGGGAAGGAGGGAGCTCCACCCAACCATTTATATAACAAACATTTAGCGAACACCTATATCAAGCTAGGCCCTCTTCTAAACACTGGGGGCGTCCAACAGTGAAAAACCCATAACCACTACTCTTGTTGCACTGAGTGTGGGAAGACAGACCACAGGGTTATAAATAAGTGAGATCCTTTTGGATAGTGATACATGCTATGACATAATTGGGATAGATTGTGGTGGGGAGTGGTGACTTCTTCACCTAGAGTAGTGCCCCTAAGGCAGTGACATTTGAGCAGAGACCTGAATGAACCAAAGGAGAGAGCCAGGCAAACATCTGCAGAGAGGTCCACATTGAAGGATCAAACCGTGCAAAGGCCCAGAGTTAGCAATGAGCTAACATAGGCTTCCTAGCATAGGAAGCCAATAGAGGGTTCTAAAGCTTCAGAGATACCTGATTTATGTTTTACAAGATCACATTGACTGCTCTGTGCAAAAGGATGAGGTGGAGGTGGTGGTAAAGGGGAGGCCACCGAAAAGACAGATGCAATAGTCCTGATAAGAGAAGACAGCCACAGGGACTAGCCAACAGCAGTGGAAGTGATAAGAAGAAGCGATCGGGCTTAAGATCTATTTTGGCTGTGAAGCTGACAGAATTTGCTCATGGAGTGGACATGGGGTGTGAGGGGAAGAAAGAAATCAAGGATGATCCCAGCAGTTGTGCCTGAGAACTCAGATGTAAAAGGGTGCCACAGAGATGGAAAGGATATGGAAAGCAGCTGTTTCAGAGAAAGGGAGGAAGACCCAAGGGTTCTGATTGGCCTTGTTAGGTTTGAGGTGCCTACTGGAAATCCAAGGGGAAATGTCTATCAGGCAATTGGACGTATGATTTTGGAGCTCAGGACAGAGGTTGAAGATGTAAATTTGAGGGTCATCAACAAATATGAATAAGCTCACAGAGAGAGAGGAAAGGAGGGGGCAGCTGAACATAAAGCTCTGGGGCACTTGTACACTTTCAGTCAGGAGAAGGAGCCGAGCCAGCAATAGAGATGAAGGAAGAACAGCAAAGTAGAAGAAGCTCCAGGAAAAAGGGATAACATTGAAGCCAAGAGAATGTTTTAAGACTGGTCAATGGATGGGGGCACCTGGGTGGCTCAGATGGTTAAGCATCTGCCTGCGGTTCAGGTCACGATCTCCAGGTCCTGGATCAAGTCCCACATCAGGCTCCTGGCTGACTCAGCGAGGAGACTGCTTCTCCCTCTCCCTCAGCCTCTCCCCCACCACTTGTGCTCTCTGTCTCTCTCTCTCAAATGAATAAATAAAATCTTAAAAAAAAAAAAAACACAAACAACCGGTCAGTGGATGACAAACACTGAGAAATGACCAACGGGTTTAGCAGGACAGAGGTAGGAGTCTTGGCAAGCCAGCCTTCTCTGAAGTGGGGAAGATGTAAATACGATTAGAATGGGTTGAAGAGAAAAGGGGAAGTAAAGACCACAAGTAAAGACAACTTGTTCAAGAAGTTTTGCTGTGAGGGCGCCTGGGTGGTTCAGTTGGTTGAGCAACTGCCTTCGGCTCAGGTCATGATCCTGGAGTCCCCAGATCGAGTCCCGAATCGGCTCCCTGCTTGGTGGGGAGTCTGCTTCGTCCTCTGACCCTCCCCCCTCTCATGTGCTCTCTCTCTCATTTCTCTCTCTCTCAAATAAATAAATAAAATCTTTAAAAAAAAAAAGTTTTGCTGTGAAAGGAAAGGGTGAGGTAGGCAGACATTGAAGGGAACGGGGCTGAAAGGGGTACAGTGTTAAGATGAGCAGTGGTAAGTCATGCTTGCATACCGGAGAGGATGAGCCAAAGAGATGGAAAGGGGAGATAATTATAGAAATGTGGTCCTTGAATAGAGGAAAGGACAGGGATCCAGAGTAAAATTGAGCTTCAGGAAGGTGCTTCTAGTTTTACAGCTAATAAGTCTAATAGGATCGCGATCACTTAGTTAGAAAAAGTTCCTGTAACTGCATGTGCAATTGTACTTCTGCATGGGAAACGCCCCTTTCATGTATTACCTGCTTGAATCCCCACATCGACCCTATAAGACCACTATTGTTATTTATTTATTTATTTATTCGTCAGGGAGAGAGAGAGAGAGAACAAACAGGGGGGAGCGGCAGGCAGAGGGAGAAGCAGGTTCCCTGCTGAGCAGGGACCCCGATGTGGGACTCGATTCCAGGCCCCTGGGATCATGACCTGAGCCAAAGGCAGATGCTTAACTGACTGAGCCACCCAGGCATCCCGAGACCACCACTGTTTGATCCTGATTTTACAGATGAGACAGTATGCTCCAGAAGATTCAATACATTGCCAAGGTCAAACAACTAGCCAATGGTAAACTACTGTTAACTTGTGGTAAACTTATTAACAGTGGTAAACCACTGTTAACAGTGGCATGAACAAAGTATTATAAAGGAAGGTAGGTGAGTCCTCAAGAAACACAAGAGGTCAAAAAAAGATGACTGGTCAAGGGTGAAAGTTAAACTCATCCAACGAAAGCTTTTATTTGTGTTTGGATTTTTTTATGTGTGTGTTTTTTTTAAAGATTTTATTTATTTATTAATGAGAGAGAGAGATGCAGAGGCAGAGGGAGAAGCAGGCTCCCCGCAGAGCAGGGAGCCTGATATGGGACTCGATACCAGGACCCTGGGATCATGACCTGAGTCAAAGACAGACGCTTAACCGTCTGAGCCACCCAGGTGCCCCTGTGTTTGGTTTTTTTAACTCATGCTCTGGTGTTCATCAGAAAGCTCCTTGGTTACTGTCTCTATAACCCAGGTTCTCTGAATGAATATGAATGCGAAGTACTAAGGATCCCATAAAAATTTCAAACAAATGTATTTATATCTTACTCTTTTAAAAAAAGTATTTTCTGTCCTCACAGTCAGTTCTGAAACATGCAAAAAATGTAACTGTCCAAAACTCAGATTCCAGGCAAAATCTAGAGCTGTCCCACCCTAAACAGGATGTCTGGTCATTGTATTAAAAAACAGTCACTTCTGACAGGCAGAGGGAACAGACAACCAAATCAGTCTGTAGGCACGACTGTAATGTTCTCTATCAAATTCTTAAGACCACTAAATTCTGATGAACTATTTGCAGGGAGGCCACTGGACTGGGCCAAACTGGCCAGATCGAAAGACGGCAAAATAAAATTTCATTTCGAACCTTACAACTCCATTGGATGACATCTGCCTTAATATGCTTTTTTAAAATAGTTTCAAGAACAAATTGTCACTAATTAGTTTTTTTTTTTCATTTAGGTCCAGAAGATGTCTGTTATTGTTTTTTTCTTCCCACTTCCCACATGCTAGCTAAAACCAATTCTTTCTTCAAGCTGTCTTCAAGTATAACTCCTCCAAAAAAAAAAGGAAAGCTGCTAAACCATTACCTTCTGGGTAATCTCACTTATATTTCTTCTTTCCTCCATTATTCACAGATATACCCTTTAGATTAAGTAGTTTATATCTTGTCAAAAACAGCTGTATACTGTTCTTTATGGCATCTTTTCTTGTTTTTCTTTTTCTTTCTTTTTTTTTTGCAGGTGCACGTGCTTGTATTGGTGGTTATGGGGATTCATCAAGATATATTAATAAATAGGGGCGCCTGAGTGGCTCAGTCATTAAGCGTCTGCCTTCGGCTCAGGTCATGATCCCAGGGTCCTGGGATCGAGCCCACATCGGGCTCCCTGCTCGGCAGGAAGCCTGCTTCTCGCTCTCCCACTCCCCCTGCTTGTGTTCCCTCTCTTGCTGTGTCTCTCTCTGTCAAATAAATAAATAAAATCTTTAAAAAAAAAGATATATTAATAAATAGAAAAAAGCAAGGTGTGGAACAGAGTGTATAGCAAATTTCCATTTGCATAAAAAGAAAAAACTATAGGGGCACCTGGCTGGCTCAGATGGTAGAGCATGCAACTCTTGACCTCAGGGTTATAAGTTCAAGCCCTATGCTGGGTATAGAAATTACTTAAAAATAAAATCTTAAAAAAAAGAGAAAACTATATATATGTATACATATATGCAAACATATATGTATATGTGCACACAAACATTTATATATATACATAAACATTTTATACATATATACACAATCTACATATATTATGAATATTTTCTTATGTGTATATACCCTATCTTGGGGACGATATATAAGAGACTGGTAACCTTGTCTGCCTTTGAATTTAATCTTAGCCAAAAGACCCAGAAGCCATTGTGATTATCTTTGAAGAGAGGAACTAGATAACAGGAATTAAAAGAAGACTGGCTTTTACACCTTTTAAGTTTTGTTCCATGTGTATGCACTACCCATTTTAAAAAAAGATAAAAAGTTACAAGATGCCTGGCTGGCTCAGTTGGTAGAGTGTGTAAGTCTTGATTTCAGGGTTGTGAGCTGGAGCCCCACATGGGGCATCGAGCCTATTTAAAAAACAACATAAAATAAAAGTAGATAAGAACTTAAATATTAAAAGGGAAGAAAGAAATCAAAATAATTTTTTTCCCAGATGTTAAAAAATGATGGTGAAACTAGGATTGGGAGTTAGGGCAACAACCAAAGTAACAACATCTAGTGGATGTTTGGGAGGAAAAAATACAACCATCACCACCGAAGGTATATTCAAAATAGAACAAAAGTAAAATGTTCTCCCGTTACCTTTTTTGCTTCAATGACTATTTGACGACTTTGGTTGTGTACAATTATTGTGTCAGATTTTATTTCCTCGATTTTATAGGGCTGTTCTATTCTCTCCTAGTAGGAAATATCCTGTGGAGAAGTCTGAAGCTAGCCTGAATTATTTTTCCTTTTTTACATTATTTTTTCAACCTGTCTGTTCAAAAGGTTATCTATTTTTCTTTGAAGTCAAACGAACGTATTACAATATATCTTCCTGTAGATGTTCCACATTCACTTTTCCTGTGAGTCTGTTGAGATAGGCTAAATTATTATGATAGATCCCAAATGAAATGGTCCTAACAAAATCAAGTTTATTTCTCCCTAGGGGAACTGTCTGCAACAGGTGTTTCAGATCATAGGACAACTCTTCACCAACAGTGATGCAGGGATTCCAGCCATATGCCCAGCTCTTTGGAAGAAGGGGAGAACAAATTTTGGTATCTGGCAAGTAGATTTGGCCAATGATATGTTGTGTCTCTTCAATCAGTTGGCATAAGTCTTTGGTTACTGGAATATTCTTTCGAATTAGATCTTAGATACTTCTTAAATGTTCATCTGAATGATACCTTGACTATCTTATTTCAGTGTTTAGACTGACAGACACCAATCATGCATACATAGATTTTCTTTTCCTTGTTTTCCAAAATGGTAGTGTTGCTTTTTCATTTTGTTCTGTATTTTTTTAACCCTATCCTCTGTGTACCTACCTCATTGTGCTTTCAGCAAAGCCTATTTTCCATTGTGCTGTTTCCAATGTCACGTTCCTATCTGCAATTTTTTTCCCCCAACTTAAAAGTGATCTCTACACCAACATGAGGCTCAAACTCAGGACTTCAAGATCCACAGTCATGTCCTCTACTGACTGAGCCAGCCAGGGGCCTCTCTACCATTTTCCTTTTCTTTCCATTTCTCCCTGAACCCAACTATCCTATGTCACAACATGAAGAAAAACTTGTCTTCATGTTTTTATCATATGTTCCCTTAAATATATCTTCTTGATGCTCTTATTTTGTACAGATGAATTTAATAGAGATACAATTTTAAAACTTAATTCATGACAATTTGTTTTGTCTCAGTTTTTATCTACTCCATGGTGAGAATTCTTCATCTGTCATTTGTTTTGCCTGTTTCCCCCCTCCCACCATTCTTTCTTGTCTCTTTCTATTGTTCCTATGACAGCTCTCTTTTTTTTTTTTCTTTCTGAACTTATTCGGCTTTAAAGAAGCTATTTAGACAGGAATTTACTGGAATTTTGTGTGAGAAAGGCCAAGACGGCCTTCACGGTCAGAGGAAACTCTCCTCATAACACACAGTTATGTGTATGCATCAGTTCCTTTAGATTTTGCTTCTCTGTAGCCTACTTGAGGTCTGCACCCAATGGATGACAAGAACGTAGTCTCTCTCCCTCTCCCTCCTCCCTCAACACCAGACTACTTCTTGAAAAATATGATTAGTCTATGATATTTCTTGCTTAAATCAACTTCTTTAGCGCTATTTTTCTCAGTAACAAACTGATTCCAGAGAAGTTCCTACCTCCTCATTCCATTGTTGCAAAAGAGGGACTATCGATTTTCACCTTCAGCAATGTACTTTACTTTGGAGTCATGGTTTCTACTGGCTTTTCCTCAGCTCTGCAGCTCAGGACTCCAAACTTCCCTGCATCTGTTTGACCTTTGCCAGGCCGGCAGTATTCCTTCCTATTTTAGCTTCAGATGCCTTCTAGTTTCATCAGATATGGAGTTGGCATTATTGTTTCTCATTCTTCAAATTACTTATGGGCGGTTTCTAAAAACAGAGGCAGGAAAAGACTTGACTTTTCTTTGTCGTGTTAATACTTGGATACATTCAGAAGATAATTTTGCATTAATTCTCCCTGGCATTTAATAGGCCCCTTCTTTTCATGTCCCTCTTTGGTTCTGGGAGATGTTCTTTTCTTCTTTTTTTTTTTTTAAGATTTTATTTATTTATTTAACAGAGAGATAGAGAGAGCCGGAGAGTAGAGGCTGGGGGGAATGGCAGAGGGAGAAGGAGAAGCAGGTGACGTAGGGCTCGATCCCAGGACATGACCTGAGCTGAAGGCAGACGCTTAACCGACTGAGCCATCCAGGCGCCCTTCTTATTTCTTTGATAATTTCTTCCCTTTTATTCTCACAGTCCTATACCTACAATTTTTGTTATATCTATCTTCCATGTCTTTTAACATTACTTTTCTTTCTTTTCTCCTCCATCCTTCCTTCCTGCCTTCCTTCCTTTTTTCTTTCTTTCTTTCCTTCTTTCCTTCCTTCTTTCTTTCTTTTCTTTCTCTTTCTTCTTTCTTTTTCTCTTTCTTTCTTCTCATGCTCTTTCTCTCCATTCCATCCTTCCCTCCTTTTCTCCCTCCCTCCCTCTCTTTCTTTCTTTCTTCTACTTTTTTCTTACTTTCTTGGGGGGGACATACCATTTTGGAAGAATTTTCTCAACTCAGTTTTCCAACTCATTTGTTGCATATTTGGCCCAACTATTAGGTTTAGAAATCGTATTTTAAATTTTTCATCAATTCTGGTTGTATTTCACAACAGTGTTCTCTTTTTTGGGCATGATACGCTTTCAACTAACTATGAGCACATTAACTATGTTTAATCTATTTCCATTAACTCTATATTTTTATCCCAGGGGAGTTCTGTTTGTTGAATTTGCTGTTCTCTTTCATGCTCTTAGTTTTCTGTTCCTATTTGTAGGTGCAGGTCTGAACTGAACTTCATTCATAGTTGGAATGCATTTCCTCACTTCAAATAAGAAGTCCTATTTACCTGGCAGTGAATGCATGCTTTGGTTACAGGAATCTGCCTCATGGGATAGTAGGCAGATTATGTAGGTGACTTCTCTTCTTAGCATAGTCTCTCTGACCCTCCGGGCATTGTCCTTTTTCCCTAATCTTAGCTTACCCTGGAGCAGTAGTATGCTGGTAAATGTTTAACAACCAGCTCTGGGTGAGGGGAGCGCACCTTGATTTGCAGCATTTGCTGATTTCCATGGTATCAATTTTCCTTCCCTGGGCCAATTTCAAGCTAGCAACATCACATCACTCGTGGGAGTTGGAAAAACATGTGCACATAGACTCCCAAGAGCCTTGGTCCGCTGAGATAAATAATTACTTCGGAAAACTATACCCATGGCCTTCATCTAAGACCATACAATGGAGTCAGCTGCTATAGGAGCAACTCCAGGAGTTGGTGACTTGGCAGAGTTTTAGGGGTATGGTTCAACTGTTTCTTTATTTCATTAACTGCTCCAGTGCCCTGTTTTCTGTAAGCATTTTAGGTTCTTCTGCTCTGGTAGATTTGTCTGTCAATCAATTCCCATTTCCTTTATTCTTTTCAAAAAGTTCCTTACTATATTGGTCTGCTGGAAGCACCCTTTCTGGTATTCCTGTGCTGCTTTGAGTTTGTTTTTCTTTTTTTTTTAAAGATTTTATTTATTTATTTGAGACAGAGAGAATGAGAGAGAGAGAGCACATGAGAGGGGGAAGGGTCAGAGGGAGAAGCAGACTCCCTGCTGAGCAGGGAGCCCGATGCGGGACTCGATCCCGGGACTCCAGGATCATGACCTGAGCCGAAGGCAGTCACTTAACCAACTGAGCCACCCAGGCGCCCCTTTGAGTTTGTTTTTCTATTTCTTTGCTACTTAACTGGGATTTGGAGAAGGGGTGGCAAAGCAGAAGTCCTTCTCCTATTTCATGTCTTAATTTGTTTTCATTAGAAGTCACTTCCTCTTATTTCTCAAAGGTTGATTGTCCTCCTCTGATCACTGGTGTTCCTGTAGGCTCGTTGTCCTGAAGGACGGTTCAAGTAACTGGGCTCACTGGCTGCTGAGAAATTTCTAAGGAAGCTTGGGCAATTGATTGAGGCTATCTGCATCCCCACGTGGGCTCTGGATGGGAACACAATGCTGTGCTCATGGAGGCCATTCTCAAGGGCCAGAGAGGAGCAGGATGGAGGGCAGCTGGGGGCAGCAAGTGGCCAAAGCAGAAGGATCCAGGTGAGCATTTTCCACTCTCCCAGGACAAATGAGATGGCTGATCCGATTTATTCAGAAGGTTAGTCAATCCCAGATCTCCTCCATGTGACTCTTTGGTTGATGCAACTGGGACCCCAAACTTGGAAGGCCCTCCCTGGCCAGGAGCAACTTTTACTTCACCTGGAAACATGGGGAATGAGATGGGACAGAATAGAGTGAGTCTTTCCCTGGGGTAGAATCTCCTTCAGGTTAACAATGGCAGACACTGCTCTACACCTTTCCATGAGTTAATTCATTTAATCATCATGACAATCTTCTAAAGTAGGTATTATTATTGTCCCGAGTTTATAGAAGGAGCAACTGAGACACAGAAAGGTCACACAGTCAATAAGTCGTTGAGGCAGGATTCCAAACTGGGAAGTCTTATGGCAGTTGTGAGTCAGTATTGGAGGTGGATTCCAGGTAGGTGTGTGGGTCGGTGTGTAGGGGTTTCCCCTCTGATGGAAAACTCCAAAAGCACTGTGAAACAATCAGGTAGCAGCAGTTCCTAGGTCCTTCTCACGTGTGCAGGATCATCCAGGAGCTCAGCAGGCTACATCCCAGGTCACATTAAAGAGGCGGGTTTACAGCCAGCCTATCCCCTTGTAAGGGAATGTGTTTTCCAAAAATGGGCAAAACCGTATCTCCCATCCCGCATGCTCTTCTTATAATGTGACTTTAACACTCTTCCCACTGAAAGGTGTGGCAGGGAGGGATCTACGTTTTCTTTCCTTGAACCTGGGCAGGATTGTGATTACAGTGAAATCATACTATGTGACTTTTGATGCTAGGTCATACAAAGCAACACCATGTCCATCTGGTTATCTTTGGGCACTACATCTTGAAACCAAACCATCCTACTATGAAGAAGCCCATAGCCAATGGAAAGGTCCATACAGCCAGAAACTGAAACCCAAGGAACACATCCTCAGCTGAGATCCCAGCCAACAGCCAGGACCAACTTACCAGTCATATGAATGACACATCTTGAAAGTGGATCTTCCAGTCCCCAGGCCAGTCCTACCAGCCAATGAAATGTTAAGTAGACATGTGCTTCCCTTCCTAGCCCCACCCAAATTGCAGGTTAATGGGCAAAATAAAGGACTGTTATTGTTTTAAGCCACCAGGTTTTGAAGTGGTTTGTCAGGCAGCAATAGATACACTCCTGGATATCCCCTGCTTGACTCCATAAAATTCAAAACTTCAGTCTCGTCAGTGGTACTTACCCTAAAGCCTCTCTAGTGACCAAATTTGCCCCACTTCTGCCAAATTGTTGAGTTGCTTCAGAAGAAAATGAATATAAAGAGTGTATTTAGAATCTTTCCCTAATTTCACTTTTCAATTTCAAATCTTTAATCTCTTAAGAATATATTTTAAGGCATGGTATAGGGACCTAACTGAATTTTCTTCAAGTTATCACACAAGTGTTTACTAAATTTTCATTTTGTTACTGATTCACAACATCACATTTAGCATAATTTGGGACATCAAAGGCAATGTTATCAAGGTAAAGGTGAACTAGAAACAAATCTACTGTAAAGAAGGGAAGAGCAAAGAAACTTGCTAATCCTGGCCTTCACAGTGGATGGAGAAAGCAAATCTCTGCTAAAATAAACACAAGCTAGCACTTACATGAATTTGTAGTCTGGATTCATACTGCTTGAAAACACAAACAAACAAACACCTCAAGCAGAGAACTTATTTCAGTGGCCCTGGGCTACTTACATGCCAAATAAGTAGTAGAGGAAAATAAAAATCCCCTCTGGGGTGGGGTGCATGGATGGCTCAGTCGGTTAAGAGTCTGCATTTGGCTCAGGTCATGCATGATCTCAGCGTCCTAGGATCAAGCCCTGCATCAGACTCCCTGCTCAGTGGGGAGTCTGCTTCTCCCTTTCGCTCATTCTCTCTCTCAAATAAATAAAAGAAATTTTTTAAAAATCCTCTCTGGGGGACAATAATTTAAACCCCTGGCTCAAGAATTTCAGTGAATAAAATTTCAAGGAATATGAGAGCGAAGTTAAAAATCACAAAACACAAGCAAATCAGGCACCATAAGTGAGAGAGATATCAGAGATACCCAGAGTCAGACACACAATAAATTCAGATACTGAAATTATCAGATGCAGAGTATGAACCACTACGATGAATATGTTTAAAGGCAAAAAAAGATTGAAAATAATGAGCAAGGAATTAGAGACTATGTAAAATGACCAAATTTGAAAAAGAGTCAACTAGAATTTTGGTCAATGTTACAATTATTAAAGCTTAAAACTCAGTGAGAGGCTGGGGCGCCTGGTGGCTCAGTCAGTTGAGTGTCCAACTCAGGGTCTTGAGATGGAACCCTGCTTTGGGTTCTAAACTGGACATGGAGTCTGCCTGAGATTCTTTCCCCCTCCCTCTCTCTCTGTCTCCCCATCACCCACTCCCCACCCCCTGCTCTTGTGCATGCTCTCTCTCTCTCAAATAAATAAATAAATAAAATCTTTTAGAAAATTTTAGAAAAAAACTCAATGGGAGGGTTAAATGGCAGATTAGATAGAACTAAAGATAGAATTAGTGATTTGAAAGATGAATCTCTGAAGACAGTGAGAGATAAAAATAGTAAAAGAATATTAAAAGATAGAGATGATAGAGCAAGTTCTGACATTTAATGGTAGTTCCAGAAGTAAATAAGAGATTAAAAAACAAAGAAAGAGAAGTTTCAATATTTTAAGAGAATGGGTTGGGGGGGCGAATGGGCAACATGGGTGAAGGGGAGTGGGAGACACAGGCTTCCAGTTACGGAATGAATAAATCACAGGGATGAAATTAACAGCATAGGGAGTAGAGTCTATGATATTGTAACAGTACTGTATGGTGACACATGGCAGCTACACTTGTGGTGAGCACAGCATAACTTACAGAGAAGTTGAATCACTATATTGTACACTTGAAACTAATGTAACATTGTGTGCAAACTATACATCAATAAAAAATAATAAATAAAGTATTTAATTTTAACAAAGAGAATGGATAAAAATTACTAATAGATATTTATCATCAGACCTAGCAAGTCCGGTGTATTACAAGCAGGATAAATTAAAAATATTTCCACATGCAGATTCATCATGGTGAAATATGCACCAAAGACAAAAAAAGATCTTAAAAACAAGAACAGATTACCTACCCCACCACCCCTTTGCCTCCAAGGCATTTGTACTGAAAATTGCTGTCTCAACAGCAACAATGTATAGCTCAAGAGATCAAAGTTGACATGACTAATAACAGCACAAACTGGCACCTGTCAGAAATGCGTATTTCTGATCCAATAGTAAGGAAACAGTAGATAAACCCAAATTGTGGGACATTTTATAAAATAATTGGTTTATCCTCTTCAAAAATGTCAATATCATGAAAGACAATGACCGAGGAATCTTTCCAGATTAAAGGATAAAAAGAGACACGCACTTGCCTGCCTGAATATAACGAGTGATATGAACATTTTATTCTGTTATAAATGACATTATTGGGACAATGAGTAAAATTTGAATTAGTATGCAAATTAGATTCTAATTTTGGTCACTTTCGTGTGGTCATGCAACAGAGGATTTTATGAAATACCTACTGAAGTATTTATGGATAAAGCAACATCTGCAACTTACTCTCAAATGATTCAGGAAAAAAAGAAAATATTAGTTATCTATTTCTCTGTAACAAATTACCCCCAAACTTAAAGACTTAAAACAACAGTATTTACCCAAGGGAATACCTTATGTTCACACAAAAACCTGTATGTGCAGGTTTATAGCAGTCTCATTCATAATTTCTAAAAATTGGAAACAACCAAGATGTTCCTCAACAAGGGAAAGAATAAATAAGCTGTAGTATATTCATACAGTGGAATACTCCTTAGCAATGAAAAGAAATGAGCCATTGATTCATGCAATATAGATGAATCTTAAAAGCATTTCACCAAAGTAAAAGAAGTCAGACTCAAGAGGCTGTATGATTACATACATATACTGTATGATTTCATTTATAGGATGTTATTAGAAAGGCAAAACTATAAGAATGGAGAACAGATCAGAGGCTGCCAAGGGTTGGAGAAAAGGAGAGTAGCTGACTACAAAGGGGTTGATGCATGGGGAAATTTTTTAGGGTATTGAACTGTTCTCAACTGAAATGTTCTACGGTACTGAACTGTTCTGCATAACACTGGGGTGGTGGAGAAATTATTTGTTACATTTGTCAAAATCCATAGAACTTTTACTGGAGGCCGATTTTAAAAAATCAACCAAGAAGTTGGGGGAGGCAGAAATCAAAGTATGAAATGCAGATTGATACAAGTGAATCTAACTGTATGTCTAAGTGTAGGGTGAAAAAAGGAGCTGAGCTCTAGGCAAGGTGAGGACATGGTGTTCTAAATGGGTACGATAAGGCTGAAGAAAGAGAGAACTATGCATGAGCACTGCACTCGAGGTGGTAAATTTGTTTCTCACAGTGGTTCTGGTTAGAAATTCTGAAACTGCTTTACATGTTTACTGGAGTTGAGCAAATAAGTAAATAGTTTGAAGATAAGTGGTGCTGGGTTATTACTTTCAGAGAGAAAGAAGTTATAAATAAGCAAGGCAGGGACAGAAGGGAAGACCAGAATGGATTAGAGTTAGAGATATCAGTATAAATTTATGTTTATTTTTACATACTGATACAGAAATAAATACAGATACGTGGTATACATGGGTTAGTGTATATACATTTATTTCCTTGCTCTGTCCAGTGAGAGGATGTAGGGACAGTTATACTCCAGTAGCAGTTAGTACATCCAGCACCCAGATCTTGGGTTTTATATTCCATTCTCCAAAAAGGGAAACAGGCTCCTTGGAGAACTAACTGATTCTGGGGCTGGAGCAGGAAATATACAAGATGAATCTGGAGCATCACTTAGTGCCAGAAAGTAAGGAAGTACTAAAAATAAAAATAAGAAAGGATAGGGACATGTCCAAAGTACACAGAAACCAACCTGAAAGTGTCCCCAGTAATCAAAGCTGGAACCATTTGAGCAACAAATAGTGGCAGTATTAGATTATAACCCAAAGAATAAAACAAATCTCTAGGAGTTTATACTGATATAAACAAACAAATAAATAAATAAGGGAGAAGGGGCACATCTTCTTTAGAGAGGAATTCCAAATGATATATGTAAGCACTCCCCCTTCTCAGAGGTGGGGTTTAACTCCCTTCCTCTTGAGTGAGGACCAGATTTAAAGACTTGCTTCCAAAGAATGGAATATGGAAAGAGAAAAACAGTCATGTCACTTCTGAGAGATCTGGCTGATAATGCCTTAACAGAGTGATCCATGTGAACATCACCAGTGATAAGTTACATCGATGTCACGAATACCCTGATGTGATGCAGTGAGGAGGGTACTTCACTTCTGCGGTACTTTCCAAAAAAAAAACAAAAAAAATCCATAACCCCAATTTAAAACAAAAACAGCAGACAATCCAAAATTGAGAAGTATAAGATAAAATTCTATGAAATACCAAATACTCCTCAAAATTGTCAAGGTCAGGAAGAAGGAAGAAACCGAGAAACTGTCAAAGATCAGAGGGGATTCAAAGAAACATGATGACCTAAACCAGTGATGCAGAAAAATAAAACTGAGATATGACAGAAAATGACTTGCAGGTTGGATTGGGTGGTGAGGAAAGGCTCCCATGGGGAGGTGATACCCAATCTAAAATATGAATGACCAAAAGGAGTAAGCCATGAGAATCGAAAAGGAAGAGATGTAGGGACAGATGGTGGGAAGCCTGTAAGATGTTCCTCACTTCACCCATGTTGGAGGCACAACGATGTTGGTGTGGCAGGAGTGTCAAGACAAGGGTGAATGTGAGCTGGGAAATGTAGCAAGAGGCAGATGACACAGAAATTCCTGAAAATTTGATTTGGCCCATGAGAACCAGAGGAAGGAAACAATTTTAACATGGTAAATACTTCTTCAAAGTACTGAGCTAGGATAATTACTCATTATGGGAGAGAAGATTGGAAAACTTACGTGCCAGGGACCTTGGGATCACAGGGAACTAAGACATCGAAAAGGTAGGGAAAAGGTTTTATGGAAATTTGAATTTATACTGGCTCTGACTTTTCTGTTTCCTAGGAAGAAGATAAGAACTTCTGAGAGATCCATGGGTCTTCATAAACTATTTCATAAAAATGTTTTTTTGGTTTTTTGTTTAAAGATTTTATTTATTTATTTGACAGAGAGAGAATGAGAGAGAGAGAACACATGAGAGGGGATAGGGTCAGAGAACGAAGCAGACTCCCCACCGAGCAGGGAGCCCGATGTGGGACTCGATCCGGGGACTCCGGGATCATGACCCGAGCCGAAGGCAGTCGCTTAACCAATTGAGCCACCCAGGCGCCCCATAAAAATGTTTTTACTGGGATATTAATTCAGTGTTAAATGCAAAGCTACAGAAATTTATGTTTTCACCGGAAAGCATATAAAATAGAATTTGTTGTAGGAAATTTGTTCCAGTAATAGTGAATAAACTTTATGAGTACAACCCACCCCATGACTGTTTAAATAATGAGTGACTTCTGGTAGACTTCTGGTAGATCCATCTCCTTTTGACCAGGTTTGCCACTGAGATCAAACAGTAGCCCTAGAAGATCAGAAAAAATAATACAAATAAATATAACGTGAAAGTTCCTTCTGACAATATGATGATATAACTGGAATAGCAATTCCCAATAGAAAGCCAGAGATGGCCCAACACAGGATCCTGGCTCAGCAAACACCTGCAAGAGAGATGTTAATGACTCCATGTGGTTGGATCCCAAGGGGCACGTAAGGAGCTTCTGTCTATTGGTCATCTCTAATTCGGGATCATTGTTCATTCCTTTGGTCAATGAAACTACAAAACTGAACCAAATTATATAGAAGGGTATGGACTGGGTGGGGGGCACCTTGTTCCTTCATGAATCCAGAGTGGATCTTAGTTGAATGTCTCTTCTTTCTTTCCCACCCCAATCTGTAAGCCAACTCAGAAAGTGGGGAAATGGTCGGCATGCTGATGTGTGCAATCTTGACTCCCATTGTTGGGACACTACGTAGCAGCAAGCAAACCCCCAATCTGTCAGGAACAAGTGGCCATAAAGTGATACAACAGCCTTTGGACAGTAAGTGTCTATATCACTTTGTGACTTTGTCTCTTTGTTGGTGAGAGGTTACCTAAAAATGAGGGGCAGTATAGTATTTTTGTTAAAAGCACAGGCTCTGGGGCCAGACTGACAAGTTCAACTATGTGTTTGAGTTCAAGTCCTGGTTCCACTACATAGGGCTTTAGTTTCCTTGTCTGTGAACTGGAATAATAATAATAATAATAATAAAATAATAATAATAATAATAATAATAATAATAATAATAATAGAAGCTGACTTTGGGGCACCTGGGTGGCTCAGTGGGTGAAGTGTCTGCCTTCGGCTCAGGTCATGATCTCAGGGTCCTAGAATTGAGCCCCGCATCGGGCTCCTTGCTCAGCAGGGAGTCTGCTTCTCTCTCTCTCAAGTAAATGAATAAAATCTTAAAAAAAAAAAGCTGACTTCATAGACTGTCAAGAAGATTAAACGACTTATTGTACACAAAGCAATCACTGTCTTCATTCAACCAACATTTACTGGGCATCTACTTTTGTTTCAGGAATTCCTCCAGGCACTGCAGACAAGATACACAAAGCCCCTAACCTTTTGTGAAGTTTGCATAACCATTTAGTCCCTCCTGTCATAAGGGAACTTCAGGTTCCTAAGAACTCTCTAGGTCCTTACCAACCCAAAGTAAGGTCCGTAAACAAGCACCATGATGACGTCTGGAAATCTATTAGAAACGTACACTCTTGGGCCCCACCCAGACTTACTGAATCAGGATCTGCTCCTGAACAAGATTGTCAGGTAACATGTTCCCTGTGTTCTAAGGGAGAATAATATTGAAATTTAAAATTCACATTCAGAAAAAAAAAATTTCAAGATTATTTTCATGTAATAATGACATGTTGGGGGTGAAAATCTGTACTTTATATGTATATGCATTATGTTCCTACGAAAGTGTACTAACAGGGTTAATCTAGGTAAATGGCTCCATCTAGTGGAAATATTTTGATTTATACATCCTTGGGTGTACAATTAAAATTCATGTTAAGAACCTTAAAGAAGGGCACCTGGGTGGCTCAGTTGGTTGGCTGACTGCCTTCGGCTCAGGTCATGCTCCTGGAGTCCTTGGATCGAGTCCCGCATTGGACTCCCTGCTCAGTAGGAAGCATGCTTCTTCCTCTGACCCTATCCCCTCTCGGCACTCTCTCTCAAAAACAAAAACAAAAACAAAACCTTAAAGAAAATGTGCATGCCTACAATTAACAAAAAGGATGAGGCTTAACAAAAAGAAATTCTTATAAAATCCTAAAGTTCATAAAAAAACCCCCCAAAACTCCCTACTCTCATATAAAGAGTGGGCCTTCGAACATGAGTTAAATTTTTCAAAGTCTGAGTTGTGATAAGGAAATAAGTGTTAAGAAGACAACATCTTAGGGCGCCTGGGTGGCTCAGTTGGTTAAGCGACTGCCTTCGGCTCAGGTCATGATCCTGGAGTCCCCGGATCGAGTCCCGCATCGGGCTCCCTGCTCGGCAGGGAGTCTGCTTCTCCCTCTGACCCTCCTCCCTCTCATGCTCTCTGTCTCTCATTCTCTCTCTCTCAAATAAATAAATAAAATCTTTAAAAAAAAAAAAAAGACAACATCTTAAATATACTTTATTTGGGTGTGCCTCCAAGTGAAAATATAAAAATAAAATAGAGAAGTTTATCAGTAAAACTGCCAGAAAGGTGAATATAGAACTGTATTACCTGGCCTTGTACAAAGTATTGAATACCTTAGAAGTTTAACAACAAAATTCTTATGGATCTTTACTTCCTAAGTATATTGGATTGAAATGATGTGGAGCTAACACATGATGTGTTACCAGAAACTTGCCTGCTTTTTTAGTTCAGGTCTGATTTTATTACAAAAAAGATGAATTTGCCATGAACTTATGTGTGAAATATACATGAGTACTTATTTATGTACCACTTAAAGAATAACCATAAAATGTAGCCACAACTCACTCATGATTGCATCCTCAGTTCTCCAAGATGTAATCATCTTCATTTTGTATTATACATGTATTTTGTACTATACATGTATGCATCCCTATTCATGTTATTTTTTAGTTTTGGCTTTTTTTGAATATTTATAAATGATTTTTCTGTAGGCATTCTACCGAAACCCGCTTCTTTTGCTCAGGACTTTTTTTTTTTTTTTTTAAGATTTTTTTTTTAAGTAATCTCTACACCCAGCATGGGGCTCAAACTTACAACCCCAAGATCAAGAGTCGCACGCTCCACCGACTGAGCCAGCCAGGTGCCCCTGCTCGGTTCTGCTTTTAAATTTATCCATTCTGTAGAACATTTCGACTGTTACTTTTTATTTTTTGCAGTTACAATGCCGGTATGAAGACTCTTGTATGTTTCCTGGCACATATATGGAGCTATTCTAAGGTATATACATAGAATTACTGAGTCTTAGCACATACAAGTGTTCAACTAATGGCAAACTGGCTTCCAAAACAGTTGCGCTAAATAAGCATTGAGTTCCTGTTCCTCTGTTGTGCACTGTTATTTTCAGTTTTTGCTTATTTAGTGAGTGTGAAAGATATGTGGCATCTTTTCTTTTGTGGGCTATCGTATAGATTACTCAGAGAATGATTTAAAGGTCAAAGGGTATAGGTGTGTATTTGTAATTTTGAGGTGTATTTTGAGATTTCTAAATTGTCCTTCATTTGTATTAATTTCGTGCCTACTAACAATGTATGAATTCCCGTTTCCGTATTCCCCAGGGAGGAGTACACCGTCACCAAGCCTTTCCAACATTCATCTATGTCAAAGCAATTTAAGTATAAATTTCAGTTGACTGATTTGAATATATGTATAAAACTATATTCAGTCTTCTGTGAACTATTACTATCCTTTTACTATTTTTCTATTGGGTTGCCTTACTGGCTTGTCTTTGTAATTTAAGAAAACTAACCATTTTCTGTGAAAGGAGCTGCAAAGTTTCCTCCAAGTTTTTACTTCGTCATGCAGAACTTTTAGGCTTTTAAAACCAATCTCAAGACTTTTGGGGTGTCAGACCTAGAAATGCCTTTCCCACATCAAGATTATATAAAAGAAACTTAAAGTTTTCCTATAAGTATTTTTCATTTAGAGCTATCTAGAATTTTCTTACTCAATATGAGGTAGGAGTAAGCTTTCTTTTTGCAAATGTCTACCCGGTTTCCCCAACAGCTGTCAAATAATCCATCTTTTTTCACTTAAGTGTCATATAATAGTTTCACGTATATTTAGATGTTTCTAGATTTAGTTCGAGCTGCCTGTTCTTGAAGCAGTTTTAATTCCTGTAGCCATAATTAAAAAACAGCTGATTGGGCTTGCCCCATCCTCACTACTACCTTTCTTTCACAATTTTTCTGGCATCTCTTGCTTTTTCTTACGAACTCTGCAATAATCCTATCTCAAAACAAAAACCTGTTGCTTATCTTCTGGGGAAAAGTTTTTAAACTTTAGACAATACAAACTTCCTATCATTTAGGGAAGTTCTGAATCTCTGGCCACTTTGACCTGCTCACTCTTGAAAAGCTTCCACATTTCTTGAACAATTTCAGTTTTTAGGAAACAAAGCTACTTGGCCTTGAGGCAAAGGAAAACCTATGGGCTCTCAACCCTTGGACAAAGAACATAGCTCCTATTCTGATTTTTCTACAACCGTCAGTCTGCCCAAATGACTTCCATGGTGCTAAGCTAAACGCAAAGTTCTTATTCTATACATCAGGGTATCACGGTTCTCTAGTTTCATCATTTCACACTTCAGTGTTGGGAGTGTGTCTGGTTTAGTCACCATCCGTTTTTCCCCAGTCCTCAAACGATGTTCACCTCCATGGTTTGAAGCACCACTTATACATTACCAGTTTTCTATCTGTAGCCAGGTCATCTCCCCTGTACTCCCAACTGCCTACTCTACTTCTCTCCCCACAGGCAGTATCTCAACCCAAATGCTAGATTTTTTTCAATTCTAGTTAATGACATTTCCATCCTTCCAGCTGCTCAAGTCAGACCAAGCAAGAGTCCTCGAGTTCCCTCACAACCCATACCCCTATGTCGGCAAATCCGGATTCCTCTTTTAAAACAAATCCAGATAACCCTTCGATGGTTCCTTGACTCAAATGCAAAAATGACCTATACCTTCAGGCCCCTTCCATTACCGATCACAACTAACTTCTCCCTTGCACCCAGCGCTAAAGGTACACCCTTCTCATTTGCATGCCAAACATGCTACCATCTTAAGGAATCTGTCTTTATTGTTCCCTTTACTTGCAATACCCATTCCCAAACATCCCTGGGCTTGCTCCGTTTTTGCTCAAATGACACCCTTTAGACCTTTCTCTATCTCCCCTCATCTCATTAAAAATATCAAGCCTCTCTCCCACCACTGTATCTTCCATCTGTATTTTCTCCCTGGTATTTGCCACCATGGAACTCACTTATTTGCATTCCTACCAGAGAATCTAAGTTCCATGAAACCAGGGAATGTGCCTGTGACAGAAGATTTAGACAATTGTTAAATATGTAATAGGAAAACAGATTTTGTATATTGAATTTCCTAAAGTTAGAAAACCTTGCTATTAAATTACAATTTATAGCACACGGTATCGCCCACTTAAGTTGCTGCCGGGTATGGAAATTAGTTATATTATCTGAAAGGAAGCTGGGCTACAGCCATCTTCTTTCAATATGGCAAATGCACTAAGAAATCACTGCAGGCATACGCAAACATTTCAGCATGGGGACATTCATCATGACTTTATTTCTGAATAAAAAATGAGGACATCTGAATGTCCATCACTAGTAGTAAGACGGTTGTATAACTGTCCATGCAGTAACATAGCTATCACATCCATGTATATTAACAGGCAAATTTGGATACCGAGAACAATGCACCAATTCACTATCTTCCTGTGTGCACAGTAGTCAATTCTTAAAATGTTTAACGAAGTTCTTCGAAAGGCAACATAAAGCTTGAAAAGGAACACTTAGAAGAAAACAAACTGTCAGGGAAGGATCGCTGTAATAGGCATGGAATGAATCGCATAAAAGCCTAAAGGCTCTTAGTATACCAATTTTTCCAGTTGTCACTTTTGCCAATGGCTTAGAACTTGTGTTGAATTTCTACATTGTAATTTGCAATTGTGTTGGACTGGACATCAATGTGGATGTTTCAAGAGGTTCTTTTACATCAAGTGAACACAACTCAGATCAAGGATTACAAAACGGCAGTCACAGCTTCAGCAGTTTCTATTCAACTGTATGGGAATGAGGCAAAGTCCATATTCAGGAGCTGTCTAGTTCAAATGCTTCTTTTCCTATCATTCCTAAAGAATCAAATGTACATTATGGGAGTCACATGAATTATGAACTCATCACAAGATAAAAATGCCTGTCAGTTCAAAAGGAAGTATAAAGTGAAAACATCATGAAGTTTGTATTTCAGTCTCACTAAAATGTTAAAGACTTACCAAAAAAAAAAAAAAAAAAGATTTTTTTAGCTTCAGGCACGATTTCTGAGATTGCAGCAGCAAATCAGGATCCTGAGTAACTAATAACTAGGCTGCTTTTGAGTATCCTAAATCCTGAAATCTTACATTCTTTCTTGAAGATGCGATTTGTATTTTAGAGTAAGATACCACCCAAGTTTCAATTTTTTTTTTTCCTCTCCAACACAACTGAGGTTATCTCAAATATTTTCATGAGCAGGTAACAAAAGGAAAGAAATCTGAGGAGCCTCATTTCCCTTAATGTTTTTTGGGTTGCACTGATCTAATTTCAGGTTCCTTCCTTGTTCTGAGATGTTCTAAATCTCAAATAAAAAAAGACTATTCAACAGCTGTGCACACATTTCTCCTGAAATGTATTAATACATTTAATTTTAATTAGTCACATGCAACTGTAATAATGGATTACAACCTGACAACTATTTTTATAACTATCAATTTCCAAAAACCAAGTCTGAATTTTTTGAAGGATAAATAGGAAGTCTTAATAGGACAAACATTCATACACATTCATGCAATCTATCCTTACAATGTTTTATTCAGGACTTCGTCTTTTAATTCCTTTTGCAGAGCAGTATTTTTTCCCTCCTCGCCCACCAAGAGGTGAACCTAGAATCTACTGTTTAGAAAATACACCAACAGCAGTTAAAAACGTGGGGCAAAAATTTTTACTGAATTATACAAATAAAAAAATACTCCATTTAAAAATGGTTGTCAAACAAGAGTGTACTATGTGTAAGTTAAGAAAAAAACCTCAAATGAAAAAAACCCCCAGAGAACAAAAAACAACACAACAAGACTTATCTGGACCCAAAACGGGGGGAGGGAGGGAAAGCTCATTTCCTTTCATTAAAAATCAGAGTGAAACATCTATAGTTAAACAACTTTATTAACATAGTCAAGCAGTGATTAACATTCACATCTATTATGTCACATCATACAAATGTAAATACAAAATTACTACAGTACAATATATATTCTCTGCATGATCCAAAATATTTGGTGGCCCCAAAAAACTCTCTTTAAAATTCAGCAGCTTATCAAAAATTAAAACCATATTCTATTTAAAATGAAGATCTGTTAGCACAGAGTTAGACTTCAAGAAATATCAATTTAGTACAGTTTGAGAAGTTGCAGGAGGATATATTTGAAGGACACATTCTAACATAGTGTGGCAGGTACAGGAAACATCAGATTTAAAGCTTTTAAGCATAACTCATACAACCTAAGTTGTCAGCAGAAAGATCCAGTTATTTATAACTAAAGCTAAAACTACTAAATTATTGCACCCAATGTTAACATGAATATTAATTGTAAAACTGCTTTATAATATGAAGTGAAGTCATTAACCACGTTTAAACATCTCTTCTCACAGATGATAATCTATTAAGTAAAATTAATTACACAGTATTGTCTAATTATTATCTCCATAAAAATCATCCAATCTTAATTTGGTTATATATCCACATAGGAAAACATCAATAAGGTAATACGGGGAAAGTACAGTAAAACCCCTTTATGAGGCTGGTATTAGGAGGGGACAAACACTGCCTTATAGGCTAACCATGTTATAGTAGGCTTTGAGGAAGATAATTAGATTTGCAAAACAACTAACTCTGCATAATACCAAGCCATAGTAAAAGGGGACTCTATGGTAGATGAACAAAAATTTTAACGAAAGGGAAAATACTATTTTCCTAATTAGTGATACAATGCTTGGCAAATAGATTTGGTTTGGTTTTAAAATGTACAAGAGGTGAAAAAAACATTCACCATTTTAACTTCCCTCAAAATCATGCATACAGTTTTTTTTTTTTTTTTAAACACAATACATTCTGGGATACAAATCACAATAAACAGCTGCTATAATTAAATGTGTACCTTAAAATTAATATGTATAATAATTAGGCATAAAGATGAAGAATCTTCTACATATAAGTAATACCAATGGAGGAAAGGTCTACGTAAGACTGAAAAAATTAGTCACAAGTCACCTGGAAAGTGTACAAGTGAATGACTTTTATGTAAAATTTAAGAGGCATTAGAAATATCTCCATATTTAATACAGTATGAAATGTACTAAGGTATACAATGCTCTTGCATGGTATAATTACTAGATGATATTGTTACACAGCTCTTTATTGATCTGATTTTTCAACTAGATTATCCCTTAATCTGAAGACCACAGTTTTAAGATTCCAAGGCCTACACTTCAATAACAGTACTATAGCAACAGTTAGTGTTTTCCCCCTTGTAATATTTGCAAAAAAAACATAAACAAAAACACCTCAATAAGCAAAGCCGTATGTATTTTAAGTACTACTAAAGAAGGACTTAAACTGCAGTTATGCATGGTACACTCTTCTCTTGGGAAGAGTGTCTTTTGCACCGTTATCTGTTAATACATTCAATATGAATAATATAGATTATATGAAGCAAAAAACCCACTTTTTTCTTTATGGCAAAGGACTAAAGTTAAATTTAGACTAAAGGGATTAAGATATAATTAGTTTAGTTCTGGCATTTAAGCTATGCAGGGTAATTTAATATAGGACAAAAAAAATCCATTTTCCTATCTTGAGGGTTTGGTGAAAAGGAAGACCAGATCGAACTCACTCTCAAGGTAAACCTGCATGCAAAAGGCTTGCCAGGAGGGATCTTGCCACCCTAGTCTGCTAGAGTAAGGACTGGAAAATCCGACTAAATGCAAAAATTCTTAATGAAATACACTAAAAAACAAATTAAGTATGATGACCCCTTATAAGCATATGTCACCAAAGCAAAAAGGATACAAGAGTATTCACCTGAGATAAAACTTGTATCTGAATATTCCGTAACTGAGTAGACAAAGCATTTCAATAGAGGAAAGTCAGTTGAAATTATTTTAAAATATACATCTGATCCTATTTTACAATATATGCAATTTAAGCAATTCAGATCAATGAAAAAGTCTTAACAAAAAAAATCACAGTGTTTATCAATATGTTAATTACAAAATGTAGGCTACTTATTTTGTT
Source organism: Neomonachus schauinslandi (assembly GCF_002201575.2). Lineage (NCBI taxonomy): Eukaryota > Metazoa > Chordata > Mammalia > Carnivora > Phocidae > Neomonachus > Neomonachus schauinslandi. The sequence goes on along the minus strand of NC_058409.1, from coordinate 51,760,834 downwards.
TTTAAGATGTAATGGCTTGGTTAAGTGTCTTAAAATCTATTCTTCTGAAACCTAACTTGCGTCACAAAATCAAGTAGCAATAATGTAAAGCATCAGAACTGGCTCTTAAAGATTATTTACATGTTGATTATTTGGGAAATAACCAACTAAAAAATATAAAAAAGTGATTTTTTTACACAGTATGAAGTTATTAAAGAGATTAGACAATACAAAAAGCAAAATTCTTTCCTGAATAAATGAAATCTGTGGCACTAAGTTCACCTGCTAATGGACTGACTACGACACTGAACTGCCAAACATGCATTTAAATTATATTAAATACACTTTCTGTTTCCAACTTAGGTTGATCAGCAGCTTTTGTTCTGTTAGAATCCTTCAAAGAGAGAAGCTCGAACAGGAAAAAGAAGGCATATATAAAACAGTAAACACTGACCTCCTGAGGTTCCTACAACATAAAAATATTCAAGTAGAAAATCTACATCACTTAGCAGCGGCTATTTCTGTAGTTGAGCACACTAACAGCACTTTAGTGTGTAAGGAGCAGATGAAGTAAGCCGTGCTTTAAGCATGCCAAGAGGCAGAAACACTGGAATGTAACAAAGACAAACACAAGTTCATAGACATTCAGTCAACATTCAAAACTATTAAGACTACACCACAAGAATTAAGTTGCTTTATATATATCCCATGATGTATTAAGTTTTATCAGAATAATAAATGCTAAATCAGAGCTTACCTCAAAAGATAACTTAAATGGCTTCTGCAAATTCCTATGCTATACTACGTATCTGAAATATAAATTAGGGAGAAACAATAACCTCAAGGGGGGAAAAAACACAAAAAAACCCAACCCAATCAGGTTGCCAGTCATGTTTACTTAATTTTATTTTCTATTTTTAAATTAAATTTCCTTTTAATTTAAAAACAGTTAAGCGACTACAGAAACGGGCACATTCTTACGTTATCTGCTTAAGTGAAAACCAATTTTTAAGCAAAGAGGTGACAAATTGCTTTTCAGTCAATATAAGAATTGTCAATCACAGGTCCAGATAACTTTATTGAAGGTTGTTTTTTATGTTTGTTTTAGTAAAGTGTTTAGAGAAGAATTTTGCCGTATCTTTTTGACTTAAAATTTACTTACTCCAGAATACTAAGATATCTCCCATATCAAATTCTAAAAAATATTTGAGAAACTATAGACTATCACTAGGATTTAAGAATAAAATAGCTACTTTAATCAGGTTTTGAAGACTATAAAGCAAATTTTGAGCTCCCAGTGAAGCAAGGTACTAGAAAGCAAAATGCTACATACCCTTTGGATCCAACTTATAATTAAAAAAAAAAAAAAATTGGACATTGTAAAATAGGATTTAATTTCAGGCTCTACAGACTGAAATTTGCAAAGCCAAAGTAGAGGAAAAAAGGTGAAAGAACATGTTTAAAAAAATACACACATATACACACACACACACACACAATAACAAAAACCTTTTCTGCATGCTACCATGCATCTGAAATTTTTTGAAACGGTATTTTTAAATTCACACGCACACAGCTCAAACTTCAGTGCAATGGCTGTATCATTCAACACCTTTATAGAAGAACAGAACCATGCAAAGAGGAGCAACTGCTTATAAAAATGGTTATTCAGGATTTATTCCGCAATGCAAAGGTGACAAACTAAAATATAAAAAGGTTGTTATGGCTTAACATTTTTGTTGCAGATTAAATATGCAGCATTGAAAAATGGAAAGGTGTGGCTTCATCTCTGACCAGCAGAGTTAAAAAGAAAAATCTCTCCATTTTCCTTCATCATCATGGGATACACTGTTCAGGCAATCCAAATTAATAAAGACTTGCACTTTCATATGGACACAAGATCAAGTGTACCAGTTAGGTTTTCACATTCACAGTATATAAGAAAATACACATGGAAGGAAAAGTAAAGGGTTAACTTAACAAGGATTTATTCACAGGAATACATGTAAGTAGAGAAAAATAACAGAAAAGCTAAACAAATGAAATGAAGAGGATCCAAACCAACTTTCACTCTGTAGCTTTTTACTTGCACCCTGTGTGCATATATCTAGGGCACAGAGGGCCACCAACATGCGCCAATACAGTGTAGGAACCCTGCATTACATCCATTAACTTAAACATATCTTTAAGATCATGCTTTGAACAAAAAAAGAAAGCTTAGAAGGCAATATGTTGAGTGGGAATAAACACTGAAATATAGCAATCATGTCTTCAACTTCTACAATTGTCTTTATGTGCCGACTAACATTTATGCAGCCTCTTACAGATCTTTTACCATGTATTGTAAGTTTTAGCAGTTCTGATAACATCACTAGTAGTATATAACCATGCAGAAAGCACATCACACTGACAGCACATCGGCAAAGATTCTGCACAGGTATATCAGCTTTCCACATTGTGCAGGTTACACACGATACAATATCAATCTTACTCCTAACAAGATCCTAAGAAGATATTTCAAGGCCTAGCTGTAAACTACAGTACTTTATATCTATATTCTTAATGAAAATAAAAAATCCACAAATCTTAAAAAGGAATTTTAAATGCAGGGCTATATTGAATTGGTAAACTGCAACACAAACTGGCGCAACAGAGGTAAATGAATACCAATCTCACTCTATGTGATGCAAGCATGCTACTTTCCCACTAATTTAAAGTACTTTCAATCACTATGAGCCAGAATGCATGCCTGAACCTTAAACTGCACTTTAAAAAGAATGTCTTGGCCTAGAAATTAAATCTAATGAAGTACAACCATCAAATTATATCCACTACATTAATGTTATAATGCAAAATCAAGATGTCAATCTTTAGTCTGATATGCCCAACCCCATTTATTCCTCCCTCCCTGCCCACCCCACAAAGGTAAAAGGAGTGACTCATTTGGCATTTCACAGGGTGCTTCATTGTTTAAATTTGTTTTGTTTTATTTCCAACTTTTTTGGGGGTACCTTAAATTGTAACTTCCAAGAACCTGCTTCTACTATGGGTAGGCAAGCTGATTTTAATTCTATTAGCTTCATTTGTGTAGTTCTTCATCAGCATGCAAAAACAAGGCCCCAACACGTGGGAAAATTTATAAAAATCTTTAAATTAAGGGAAAAAAAAAAAAGCTTCTTTACTGTTTGTAACCCCCATTCTTAGGTTTCCTTTATTGTGCGCTATAGAATTTTTCCTCTTTCTTATTATCCCTATGCATCATTTATGTGGTTCTTGTTTTGGTACAATTCCCCATAATATTCCAGGATGTACTGTTTTGTGAGTAGACTGAATAGGTTTTGTTTTTTTTTTGTTTTGGTTTTTTTTGTTTGTTTTTTTTTGTTTTTTTGTTTTTTGCTTCTTCACATCCAGTGCGGAGTTGTAATTGGAGACAGATTTCCACCCACAAAGGCTCCAGATGTTAAAACGTTTCCCAACATCGACTTAATACAGTGACGGCAACACCTCCCTCCCGCCCCTCCCAGTAGGGTTGGGATTGTACTGTATTCCCTACTGGTTTACCCTTCCCCCCTGTAAAGGGTAACATTTTCCCTGGGTGCAGAGGCTCCCTCATAGTCTCCAAGACTGAAGGACCTGTAAGAAAACAAAACAAAACAATTTTATATTTTAACAATGGTTTCTCTTAAAGCCAGTGAACACAAGATAAATCAAGTAAGAATGCTACCTCTAACTAGAGAAAATGAAAACTGGACAAACTGCCAAAGATCATGCTAGCAGTCAATGATAACCCATGTTGCTACCTTCCCCTATGGCTTTCAACGGTCATCTACATCAGATATGAAAACTGACACCAAGCTGGGCACATGCAGAGAGATGTGTGGAGCACTACATTATACAGATGAAATTCAGGTGGCTGCCTTCCTTGGAGGATGCTATCAGTCTAATTTCTTATCCCCCTTAGAACAATGGGCCCCAATGGGAATTGGTTATTCTTCACTTAACAAGTTGCCTTACTTTTTTCAAAATCAAGTAACACTTTCTTTAAAATAATCCTTTACTTGGTGAGATTGAAAACATTATTATTATTTTTTTGCCAATATGTCCAATATTAAGCAAACAAAAATTCTAATCCATCAAAAAATAGAAGAACATTACTTCCTGTTGGTTGTCTGGTGTTCTAGCTTTAGGAGGCAACTAAAGGTGTTCACACTGCACTAAGGTTACTACATTCAGTAAATAGCAAAAAGTAAATTTTAACATCTCCTTCTAGATGTTCCTTATTAATAATTCTTCTAACCCTATCCTACTCAGTCGTTTCCTATGTTCTCAGACCTCTTGATTTTCCTGTAAAGGACCTTTTCAACACTAGCAGTTTTAGTGATATTGAAGCACATTAAGAAATACAATTAGATCACTAGGATATTGTAACCAGTGCCTGACAGTGGTCCTTTCACAACAAAAATCTACTGCCCTCCCATGCCAAACACTGGACATAGATGAAGACTGATGTGAATTCACAGAGGACGATTAGCCCATCTGTGGGAAAGTGCAAGCAGCACCTTTTCTCTGCCTCTGAAAAAAGGCAGAAATAGAAGATCGTGATCTACTTTTACCTCTAATTAGAAAGCAGGTAATTATTTCATGCCTTGTCCCAGAACACGATCAACTCAATAAATTCATAATTGGTGATATGATAGAGATCACAGAAGTTAATAAATCTGAAAGTGCTAAAGACTGCTCACTGTTGTATCTTTCAGGCTTTGATGTTAAGAGTCATTCCTCATCCATTACATTCTCATGATTTAACATAAAGATGATTAAGCACTATTTCAAAATGCTAAAGCCACAAAACAGCCAGAAGGTCTCAAAACTACAGGGGGGCAATACACAAAGGGCTCTGAGATATTCCAGAGGCTGCGAGTCCATTTCTATTGCCTTGTAGGTTACACAGCATGTATGTGGAAATCTTCCCAGGTTTAAAACCTAGCTCAAAGTAAGCAAGAGAGCAAACAAAACTCCAACAGAGAAGATAATTAAATTTGGTGGACATCTTCTGGACACACATTCAGTATATTCTCTGGTCCTCCAGTCAAGTGTGTCTCAGAGTTCACATTCAAAACGTAAAGATTATCCTTGTTCACGGTACTGACCCATATTCCTAACATTTATTGAGCCACCTTAGTGTGTTAGGTAATATACTAAGTTCTGGCATCACATATAGTTTACTATTTAATCTTAAAAATAACTCAATGAAGGAACTGAAGCTATGAGATCAGGATTGTTAGTTTAAGTACAGAAAAACTGAAGGAACAAGAGTCCAAATGGACTTACCCCTCTACTACCCCAAATCCAAACAGACTCGTCCATTGTCCATTTTAAAATACAGTGCAGGTCACATGGTAGGTGCTCAATAAAATACATGTTGAAAAACGAATATTAAATATTCCTATCTACAGAGCCCAAAACTAGTTGCAATTCTAGCGAGTTTTTCTCAAAAGCTCACACCATAGTAGTCCTTGATATATCAGAGATTATAAACCCACAATTCAAAATAATGTTTACCCTGCCAAAGTGAATGTGGGTGACTTCTTATAGGGCAAAAATTTAAAAACTGGGATTAGTTTGTTGAGTAATCCAAATAGCATACTAACTTGGTTTTCTTTTTACTCAGGATTCAAAGTAGAACCATGCATTTTACCTTGCTTGCTAGTTTCTAAAAAAAATTCTCTAGCCTTAAAGTAATTTTAAATTGCAAGTCTAACACTGCATGAGTTTTATTCAACCTCTGTAGAAAACATACAGCTTTTATTCTACTCAGTAATTTTAGATTGCAGACCTAAGTTTCTTTACCCTGAAAAACTCCCACAAACTTCTTACAACTTACCCCTAATTATGGGACTGCAGCTTAAGTGTATGAGATTAAACACCGTAAAAAGCTGCAAGACGCTCTTTTAAGGGAAGCGGAAACTGGTCAGAGAAACGCCTCCAATTTTCATCCCCAACTTGATTTTTAAATCCATGAAGGATCTGCAAAAAGTGAAAAAATCATTATTCATCACTAAGCAAGAGAAAATTCCAATCTGCAGAGCTTCTGAAGTAAAACACTACTTATTGACTTTATTTTTCTAAAATTTTATCCATTTTATTTATTTTTTTCAAGATTTTATTTATTTATTTGACAGAGAGAGATAGCGGGAGCAGGAACACAAGCAGGGGGAGTGGGAGAGGGAGAAGCAGGCTCCCTGCCGAGCAGGGAGCCCGATGTGGGACTCGATCCCAGGACCCTGGGATCATGACCTGAGCCGAAGGCAGATGCTTAACGACTGAGCCACCCAGGCACCCAAATTTTATCCATTTTAAATAAATGATTCTCAAACTTTGTTGGATTCTGTATCACATGTCTTGCCTAAAAGCACCTCATAATATATTCTAAACCTTGCTTTTGAAAGTTTAGAATTCAAGCAAGTGTCCTAGTAACAGATGTATGCAAAGCAAACTCCGACCTATCACTAATGGAAAACAAACAAGAAAGTACAGAATTCACCCAAGAGATAAAATTTCTATGCCACATTAAGTTTTTTCAAATTGGAAACATACAAAGCTTTAAGTTCATGTCTGCAACCACAGTTGACTAATTTTAATAGCAGAGGATTCAAATGGGTAACAACATTTTATTTCTTATTTTGTTATGGTTGAGTACTGACTGGAATTAATCCAAAGGGACACTACTAAAACAAAGAACTATACAGATTTAATCCCTGTGGAAACCACTTCAGATTTACTTTGTTCAATAGTTTACATTATACTCCAAATCAGTCAGCCATCTTTGAAAATACATGCTATTTTGGATAGGTAGAATAATGGGACCACATGAATCAGTGGTATTGCTTGAGAAAATATCTTTGAAGTGTGTCCCCTATGGATACGGACTCACTGTTGTACCTTAAGAAAAGATCAAGCCAACTTCTTTGCCAAGAACAAGGGATATGGATATATATGTGTGTGTGTGTGTGTGTATATATATATATGATCTACCAATATTGATTCGAAGCAGAGTCTAAGTTTCATATGAAATATAAAAATAATTTAAACTGTCCAACTAGTATTGTAATAGTCCCAAGATGTTTATCATAAAGACTTTATGGTTACCTTACCTTACAGAACATGTCTCTCAGATCATCTTTTGGGTTAATCCACGATGCAACAGCATCACAAAAAAATATAAAATCCTGTAACAAGCAGGAAATACACCTTAGAATGCTACTTGTCAAATACAGCAAAATGTACCTATCATGACAGAATCCTACCTCAAAAAAACCATTTTTTCTTCTTCTTTATTTTTTAAAAATTTTGTTATGTTAATCACCATACATTACATCATTAGTTTTTGATGTAGTGTTCCATGATTCACTGTTTGCGTATAACACCCAGTGCTCTGTTCAATACGTGCCCTCTTTAATACCCATCACTAGGCTAACATATCTCCCCAACCCCGTCCCCTCTAGAACTCTCAGTTTGTTTCTCAGAGTCCATAGTCTCTCATGGTTCGTCTACCCCTCCGATTCCCCCCCCCCTTCATTTTTCCCTTCCTACTATCTTCTTTTTAACATAAAATGTATTATTTGTTTCAGAGATACAGGTCTGTGATTCATCAATCTTACACAATTCACAGTGCTCATCATAGCACATACCCTCCCCAATGTCTATCACCCGGTCCACCCCATCCCTCCCACCACCCACCACTCCAGCAACCCTCAGTTTGTTTCCTGAGATTAAGAATTCCTCATATTAGTGAGATCATATGATACATGTCTTTCTCGATTGACTTATTGTGAAGATGTCAATGCTACCTAGAGCAATTTACACATTTTAATGCAATCCCTATCAAAATACCATCCACTTTTTTCAAAGAAATGGAACAAATAATCCTAAAATTTGTATGGAACCAGAAAAGACCCCGAATAGCCAGAGGAATGTTGAAAAAGAAAAGCAAAGCTGGTGGCATCACAATTCCGGACTTCAAGCTCTATTACAAAGCTGTAACCTTTTTTTTTTAAATCAACTATGATAAGGAATTATAAAATAATGGCTGTCCCTATTATTTCACCATCAAGGAACCTCTACTCATTCAGTTTATATTGGAATGTGCTTTTGTATTTCTTTTTACATCACAGAGCCCCAGTCTAGTAAATATTTAGCACCAACAATGGAATGAAAGTACCAAATGAGCACCAATTTTAAAAACCCTCATTTGCTGAAATAAAGAAATACATAAATTCAATAATCTCACAGTTCTGACTGGCCTAGAAATAATTTAAAGCTAAGTATATGTCAAATAAGCTTGATTTAAATTTTTCAGTTTCAGACTGAAACTTAAAATGACCAAAAGCTAGAAGGAAAAACTAATTATGTAGTTTAGGTATAATTAGGTATAATTAATACCTAACTCAACCCAACCCACTGCAAACAAAAAAGAACAAAAAAAATCCAATGCTCAATTACTAGAAAAAACTGGGTTATTCTCACTACAAGAACAAGGTGACAAAAGGTATATACTTTAAATGTTTCATTTAAATATTTTTCAGTCTTGACTATCATACTGAAACAGCAGTTCAATACAGAGCATTTAAGATATCGCTTATGTTCTGTCAACTATTTAAAATTTTACTGTCAGTGAACTTTCTTAATTTTAAAATTTACTGAATGAAGTATGTGCATAAAACACATATTTAAGCAAATAAAATTCCAAATGCCTGAGGTTCATGGTTTATTCAAATTGATTCCTTGTCTTCCAATATCAAAGTCTGATTTTAAAAATTTAAATATACACATCTACAATTTGTGATTAAAAATTTAAACATAAATAAAACATAAGGTATTTTCTTTTAACCACATCCAAATAAAATATGTAAAAAGCCGAGATTTCTACCAACCCTTAAGTTGGTAGTGATTTAATGACCACATACATATGTGTGTTACTTACTTTCACGGTCTTAAACGTTAATTCAAAAACAAACAAAACAATAAAATTCTGATGGGAAAATGCTTCTTCTTAATATAATATACATTGTATCAGATAACTCTAAAACACATTTAAGATGACACAAACTTCTTAAGCATTGAAAAAAACCAGAAACTTAATTCCAGGAATTTATTTTGCAACTAGGAACTATTTCCAAAGATAGTACCGGCTTGTTTTCATACTAAGCTATTGTTTTACAAATGTGAAATTAGTCAAAAGATTTTTTCCTTTTCTAATTTATAAGTTTTCAATGCCTATCACAACATTAATTTGAGTTTTATAGCTGGTAATTAATAATATTTCTAAACAAATTAACAAACAACACAATCATTAACACAAGACAGGAGGTATCAAAGAGTATTAATTAAAAGATGTTCAAAGCATGTATCTCCTGGAAACGAAAGGCTATTTTCTTGAAAATACCTCCCATACTTTCTTTTCCTTACAATTCATCTGCTGAGCAACCTGGGATACTTAACCTAGAGTTCCACCGCCTGCATTTTGTTGAGTTCATACACACGAGGTCAATCAACATGTTCCTCTGTTTTGTGTGTCTTGCAATTTGACACTTGGATCCAGAGGTTATCAGACTCATATATGATACTTTTGCCAAATAATTTTTTTAAATGCTAAAAATGTCCAGATACTATCTAAACAAAGACAGGAAACAAACAGAAATAAATCCTAAACTTTCCAAGTTAAAGCAGTTTCACTGGTTAATTCAGTATTCTGAATACTGGAAAAAAATTTTTTTAAAGATTTTATTTATTTGACAGAGACACAGCCAGAGAGGGAACATAAACAGGGGGAGTGGGAGAGGGAGAAGCAGGCTTCCCGCCGAGCAGGGAGCCCGATGTGGGGCTCAATCCCAGGACCCTGAGATTAT